>NC_051154.1:356764039-356956817 GCF_013339745.2 Dermacentor silvarum | reverse complement strand
CGCCTTAGTGGCACGTGATTCACAAGTCTTCACAGGACAAGAAACAAAGGCGCACTTTCGAACCACGGAACCCGTGACTGCGATCGACAAAGGTCAAAGGGTAAAGTGCTCTTTCGGTCATTGCTACCAGCCAGTAACAGCGCCTCTAAGGCGAAATATACTTGGCTTGGTGACCGCTTCAACTCTTAAACTAATTCATAGAGTGGTATTTAAAACTAAAAGCAAAAGCTACACTATTTATCTACGCCGGAAAAGACTAAAAAGATGTTTCTACAAACGCGCTTCAATGAAGATTTATTCTACAGTGGTAACTGATACACGCCATATACTGTAAGCATTAAACTACAAACTAGGTCTGACTTCGCAAACCCCAAATCTCAATGCTTAAACTACAAAATCAGCGCGGTCAAGAGCCACCACTTTGCAAACTGATTCACGCTTTCTTCGTGTTAACTGGCTTGTACGACAAAGAAAATCGAGCCTAACACTTTACTTGTAACTTTAAAAGCAAGACTTCTTAAAATAATAAAAGAAAAAAAATGCTTCACGTTTACATACAAACAAGTACAGATCGGCGTGGCAAATGATAGTTCCTAATGCGCCATCGATGGGGCCGCAGTCCGAAAGCATCGCTCTTCGCCGAGGACGACAAGGGCGCCAGAATACACTGCCCTCTGCTGACACCTGCCACTCGTGTCCTCGCAGCTTGCCCTCTCGTCCCGAAGGGGAGGCATAAACGCGGGAAGAATAGCCCTTCTCCCTTTGTTCTCGCTTCGCGACGCATTCCTCCTCGGTTCCTGTTTGACTGGCTGGGTTCATACCGCATACTCAACCAGTTTGAAACCTGAACATTTCAGTCGCACCTTTACTCGTGGAAACGCGCCCCTTGCTGTCGTAATCCGCTTTGGTGACGCTTCCGTTTCTAAGCCGCCCCAAAGAACCTTTGCCGTTCGGCGCGATGGCCTGGTGCCTTGCCTTACGAGCTGCGGGTGTGGCGACTTTTTCAGTTTTCCATGCGCCGAATACTTGGCTCTCTTTTTCTGACGGCCCTTTCGACAATGTTTCTTGTTCGGCCATGCGGTCGTTCTGTTATGCACTTGAAACACCCGAGCGTTGGGTCCCGTTCTACTCGGCCGCCATGGATTCTGCTAACGTTTGACGATCCGGAACGTCTCCGCAAGAAACGCTCTTTGGAATCGCCACTGGCCGGTTCCGCGACGTCTCGCGCTCTACATTCGGCCGTACCGAGAGCCGCTCAAGTGCCGAGGCACGAGGTCCGTATCCAGCTCCATATTGACCCCATGGGGTTGCTGGAACAAGCCTCGTCCCCGCAAGGAGCGCTCTCCGGGATGGCCGCTGACTCAGTTGGTGGACGGCCTCAAATGCGCTCTCTCCGAAGCTTGAGTCAAGAGCAATATCCGGTTCCTGTACTGTCGGGCCAATTACCTGTGCTATCATTGAAAAAACTATCCTTAGCCAGGCCCTCCCACTGAACCGGTGGGATCTCGAATCGCCGCTTCCGTACTTTGCTCGGCCGCCCCACTATCTAGGTCTACCTTGACGACTCCGGCTTTTAGCCCATAGACCAGAGGCACGAGGCAGGTTTCCAGCGCCTGTTAATCTTCTCATGGCTACTGAACGAGCTCGTCTCGCAAGAACGCTTTCCGGAATAGCCCCTGTTTGTAGACAGGCGACGGCCTCGCTCTTTACGTGCTTTACCTCTGAGGGTCTGCCTCGTCGCACTCCGCGTGCTCTCCATTCCCTGACGGGACCTCAACCGTGGGTTGTCGCTTAGTTACCTCAAGAGGAGGGACTCTCTGTTCGTTCCCTTGAACTTTCCGATCGCTCTCAACCGGAATGCCGAGCTGCCGGAATAAAGCTCTCTTAGCTGTATCGTAATTCTGGCACTCGTCATCAGAAAGGCGAGAAAAGACGCAGGACACGTTAAAGGGAAAAAAACACGTTGACAGTTCGAAGGACCAATTTTCACGGTCAAGCTGCACCTCCGCGCATACCTCCTCGAAAGGGCAAGAAAACTTTTAAGTTTCGCCGACTTTGAATACGCCCAGCCTAGATCGTACTGTTGCCCTCTAGAAAACAGGATTTTCTGTCGAATTTCTTCTATCCGAATTCTGTGCTCATCCAGTTTTTCGTTCTGTTTGCTCTCGTGCTCTTCCCGTTTTGTTCCTGTTTGCTCTCGTGCCCTTCTTTAACCTCTAGGCGCTTGCGTTCTTCCTCCTTATGCTCAATGCTTTCTAAACATTCCTCAAGTTCATCGTCGTCTGCCCCGAGGCTTCGACCAGCCTCAATGATCTCGGCTTTCCTCTTCGATTCGGCAATTTGGAGGCCCAACTCTCTGGCCAAGTTTAACAATTCCGGCTTCTTTAGTGCCTTCAGGTTCATGGCTGCCCTTAGGGCTGCTAACTCTTCACTCTATAACAACCTCAACGTACTCCAAACTTCCGTCAACGGTTAAAGAAAAATCACTGCTTCGTACTTTCCCAAAAATACGTAAAGCCTAGTGATATGTCAGTGAAGAAAAGCCGTGCACTCACCATATGCAGTAATGAATCCTGACACCTTCCTTCCGAAGTTGTCACCAGGACCAAGAGGAGACGATCTCTTAGATGTTATCCAAAGTTGAGGCCTCCGGGGTAGCGCATCCCACCGCTGCCACCAGTTGTTGGGACTCGCGTTGATGTCCGGTTCCATCCTACCGCGATCCGCAGTTGTTGGGGCACCTGCTACTACAACCTCGACTAGCGTCACCTCTAGGTAGCGTAGCGTTGCCGGCAGGCTGCAGGCAGTCCGGTAGACCATGGCGGCCAGGCAGGGCGAGACGATTTTTAGTACGAAACTTGCACGGTTTTTTTCATGTTGATGAAGGATGGAAAAAGAAGAGAATGCATAAAATACATGGCGGGGCCGCTTAATAGGCCCTCTAACAATGAGGCGGGATTTCGCTCAAGTCACGTGACAGGCAGTCCAGTCGGGGGGTGGTGGCAACAGCTCCCTCTCCCGGGCTTGCATCCGCTGGCGGCAACCCGAGGCTCCCGAAGAACGTCATTCGTGGAAGGTGGGCAGCTGCCTCTCCCCTAGGCGACGTTTCACGGGCTTGCCTACGCTGGCGGCAACCCGAGGCTCCTGAAGACGTTATTCGTGGAAGGCGGGCCTATTCGCCCCACGCACATGCACACAAAGGGATCAGCAACTACTGCGTCCCGCCCGCGACAACCAAAGCACGTTGGGGAGACATCCTCCGGTAATCCCTTTGAACGGGCTGTCATACGTCAACCGTAACAACACTCATACACTGTTGAGGGTCATCTTGAGTGTATGCATGTATGGGTGGATGCATGAATGTGGGAGTGAAAAATTGTGCCTAATTACTCGACTAAACGTCAGCTAACTAAGTAAAAACAAGCTGTGGTTATAGGGGTGCTATGTTTGAATAGTACCGCCGTCGGACAATTTCATTTTGTATATTATTTACAGCCAATGTCTTTCTTAGTGACTTTGCCACCACCTCTCCGTATCGGGAATGTTTCAAACCTCATTGCTGGGTCGATCCCGGAGGCAGTGAGTGCACAGCTGCGCCAGTCAAATTACATCATTTTAAGGTTTGAGCTCTGTTATTGTTTCGGACTTTTAATATTTAAGTCTGAGAATATTTAAGATACAAGACATGCGCTCTCGGTGTTTTGTTTGAATGCATTTGTTTGTGGGCTGCCATTTTCCGAATTCCGAGGAATAATTTTGGCAAGAATGTAAGACCTGGTATGAGAAATTGTAGTGATAGAATGGTGTGGCAATATAACCCGCATATACCACATGCCACATAGCCTGGCATGAGATAAAGCATACATATGCCAAAATATATGCGGAACATCACGGCGACGGCAAACATTCGCTTGGAGTGGCCATATAATTGCTATCGCAATAGAATTGAAATGCCCGGGTCAAAGGCGCGTGCGCGCAACCACGGAACTAAGTCTACAGAAGATATCCACGCCGTACACGCATGTGTAATCGCAATGATAGCCAGTACACGACTCGACTAGAGATCTGCACTAAGCTTGGTGCCAACAGCTCGCCACACGGCGATTAGTACACTAAAATATTCTGTACACTCAAGTAAAAAATTGCAGGCTCACGAAATTTTAAACAGGTGACGATTGGAGGCCGACCAACCACTTCAAGCAGCCTTCACTTAGCGAGGGCGTGCATGACGCAGCAGCGCAGTCCCCAGGTGATAGTAAGTATACTGAAAGGTTGGACGCCGATCATAAAAATTCTAAATAAAATTACGTTTCTGTTGCCGCATGGCAGCCGTGTTCACAATAGAACGCATTTTCTTATCTCATTTTTACGGTCGTGATTCAAGTTTCAACTACTTACGATGTCTCCTCCCGAGAAGACGGGTTTCCATTAAGCTCTTGATTTCATTCCCCTGGCGACGTCACACGCTTGAGGGCGCCACCGGAACTTCTCTTGATACGACCCTATCTCTTACAGTCATAGGTGGCGGTAGAATGTCGATTTGAAGAAAAAAAAAGATTAAGTAGTGCATCGAAAAATATTAGATAAAGCATGTATAGAATACCTGATTAAATCAAGCAGTCTTTAGGCGACAACCTCTCACCGCTTCGTGAGATCATCATCAGGTGCAAAAGATCCCATCGAAATAGCCACTGTCACATGTCGGACGGCAGTGGCTGTTTCGGATGGGATCTAATGAAAGCTTTACGAATCGTGTATATATAGGCACCTGTTTTGACCACCCATGTTTCATGAGTTCCATTCCATGTTCTCTACGAAATTGCTCAATGAAACAGAGAGTGGTACCTAAATATCCTCATTGCAGCACATAATCATCTTAACGCGCATAAGTCGTTTATTACAACGAAGATGTATATGGCTAGGGTTCTATGTATTTTCCGTTTAGTACGTCTACAGTTACATAGGTGAGCGTGGGCCGATCCCGGAGGTAGTGCAATAACGGGCCGACCCGCAATACGAGGTGAAGTAGACGTCAAGCACTCCGCCTCTGACGATAACAATAATGCTAACTAATGAAAAATATAAATAAATAAATAAATAAATAAATAAATAAATAAATAAACATGCATTGGTTCCAGTCGATGGTATACCGGAATCGTTTGTGAACGGCACATGGACCCACGAGCATGAGGCATTGCTATATATGCATAGGACAAAATGTATGTACAATCATGCAACCTTCACTCGAAAGATGACAATGCCATCGACTGTGGGGATGTCTGTGTGGTACAAATGAAAGATGGAACGGTGATATCCACCGTCTATATATCTCCACGAACAGCCAAGTGTGATGTCGAGAAGTTCATCACCACGCATTTTGCATGGGTTAGCCGTGGTGACACTTCCCCTGTGATCACCGTGGGAGACTTCATTGTGGACATTTCAAAACCAGATAAGAAATGATTGACTGACTTTGTGCTTCAAGAATTTGGTTTGAAATGCCATAGCAATCCAAGTCATTGAACTACTCAACAAGGGTCCTGTCTAGATTTAACTTTGGCGAAGAATCTGTCTACGGTTTTAACCGAACTGACCAGTTTATATCACGGTATTTACAAAGCTATAGTCATTTCTATTACCATATGATATGGCATGATAAAACTTTATTACGGTCCCTCGCAACGCGCTTTAGCACGTAGCGGGCCGCTCCCACGTCGGTACAGAAAGGCCGAGCCTCTCTACCAATAACAAATGATGAAAATAAATACAGGTACCTTGGTCATTTATACATACGCCCTACGTTATTTGTTACAGCTTCGCTGGCCATCCACGTCCACGCAGTGGAATGGTTCCTCAATTTTAAGCAAAGTTTTTTTTGCTATTCTTTATCGAGTTTCGTTGGTCTTTTTGGTTGGATTCCCGCCGAGGGAATTGGGCCGATTTTGACGACAGTGTAGCAGTAGAGTGGGCCGAGCCTGGATATAGTGTAAGCAAAAATGGGCCGATCCCGAAGATGGTGCATTGAGACCTGGTTCGATCCTGGAGAAAGTACGTGTTACCCGCGGGAATCACGTTGGCCGCGTGGTGCGGTGGGTCTCCGCCTATTGCTGTTTTGCCGTTAAAGGCAGGTATTTTCTATAATGCAAAACACGAATCTACATGGCACAATAGTTCTGCGATGGGAAAATAATGTGAACAATCGCTTGCGCATATAGGAAAATAAAATTGCACGCATTGTATTTACCTTTTCATAGTACTTAATGTACCCGTATGAAGACAGCGTCGCAACGTTGAGTCCAACAAGTGCGTCAGATCTGCTGTTATTTTTTTTCTTGGATAATTTATCGCCATTTTTCGTTAGGCGACGGAGTGCTTGAAGGTCACTATTGCCCTTCCGCCGTGGGTCGTCCCGTCATTACACTTGCTCCCGGATAAAAGTTGCCCGTAAGGAATTTGATTAAAATTCCGGCGGAACACGTCTTACGATAATATCGTAGCGAAATGACACAGCCGTTAACGTTCGTTTGCATCAGCTCGCCAGGGAGACGACGATGAAGGGGGATGAGCTCCGGCAGAAGCCACTGTAGATCGGCAGGTACGACT
The DNA here is from genome assembly GCF_013339745.2 of Dermacentor silvarum. Classification (NCBI taxonomy): domain Eukaryota; kingdom Metazoa; phylum Arthropoda; class Arachnida; order Ixodida; family Ixodidae; genus Dermacentor; species Dermacentor silvarum. The sequence goes on along the minus strand of NC_051154.1, from coordinate 356,950,214 downwards.
ACGGCGAGAGGTATCATTCGAAAAACTTGGTCTATTAACTTGGTATTATTTTGAGTTTACACTTTGCACATATAACATACAAAACGATGCTGCCATTCCGGTCGTCGGCCGCCTGCCTGGCTGACCTGGTCTCCCGTGGTGAGCGGCGCCGTGGACTGCTGTCTCCGCGCTCTGGAAAAGACTCGGAGCCCTTGCCTAAATTGGTTTTCCAAACATCCAATTGACACGTGGACCGTTGTGAGAGGCAGGCTTCTCCACCAAATGCCTACTCTGACCAATCAGGCAAGCCGACATCATCCAATATGGGCCAGAGTTTAGGCGACCGCAACTGTTCTCGTAAACACCACGCACATCACAAAAGTAAGCATGACTAATGAATCACTCCCCCTGATGGACAGTACAGCCGAGCGAGAAAGAACCCCGCGAAATGCACACACACTCGTCTCCACTTTTTTCGGGATCCTGCAAGGTCAGCCTCCTGCAGAACAATCCTTGTTCGGCGCACACACAAAGTGAATGTCAGGTACGACGGCGTCATTGAAGCGAAAAAGCTGCAGTCGCCTTTGAGGCGTGTATGCAGCCTACCTCCTCTCTCACGCTTCCTTGTGGGCAGACTGCGCCACCTAGCGACGCGGTCGCGAATTCTGGGCGTGGCGCATGTGTAAATACGCACCACAATTTCCAGCTCTTGTAGGCAGCCGGCAACAAGCAACACTCCGAGCACAACGTCAGCGGCGAGCACAGTAGCCGGTCGTCGACATCTCATTCGATGGGTCAAGTGCGTCGGATATTTAAGTGTGACTCATTGTACTTACCAGCGTAATAGTTGTTCCTCGCGTCCTTTCCAGAATGTATGTGCAAGTATGTGCACCCATAACCGCTTGGCGCACGGGATCTCATTAGACAAGAATCTTTCGCAGTTACATCGCCGACAACATTCAAGAAATTTTTGATACGTCACAAGTTGCGCCATGCGATAAATGTAATAGTGGATAGCAAGTACAAAAAACGGTCACCGGAAAATAGATAAACAATGAACACGTGTGAGTAGATATAAAAATGTACGCGTCCTTATACGCCGGTACTGTAATTAGTGCTAACCGGTACCAAATATAGTGAAAGCCGAGCAGGCCCGGTGCGGCTGGTGATGCAAGTAAGCGTGGACATGAGATCCAACAAGAAGCTGCTGTCATCATCACTTCATCGACTTCATTCCGTCATGATCATTCTTCCTTCGTTGTCATGGCGTCATCATCCTTCCACATAGTCATGTCGACGTTGTATCACACGAACGTAATCATACAGTTGGCGTACTGCCTTCGTCGCCAATCCGTCGCAGTCATATATACAATCGTCGTCACGGATTAGTGGTCACACCTTCGTAATCCAGTCGTGATCGTTCAATCTTCGTCATGCACTCGTCCTGATGCAGTCATTATTCCAGCATGATAATCATAATATCATCATGACGTCATACTATACAAATGCTTATACAAACTTTTGCCCCACTTCCTTTTGGAACCAAAACGGCCAGAAACTTTATATTTGGAGAGAATGAGGGCCATGTTAGGGGTGACGTGTATCGAAAGTTCGAAGTGTGTATGGCAATTACGTGCTTGAAAGATAATGACTGAATTCTTGTTTTCTTTTATATACTTTCATGCGCCATACGAGATATGTATAGTTGGTTCTCTCTGTCTCCTTATTGCAACTAAACGAGACGTGCATATTTGGTTGAAATAGAAAAAAAAACGTGGTGTGTGATTTAGCCTGATTTCAGTATTTGTAGACGATTATTTATGGAAGCCTTCCGGAGCTTCAGAAGCCTATTTTACGACCGGCGTAGGGAGCTTTCTGTTATTTCCCGGTTTAGTTTTTGCCACCTGGGTTTCTTTGACGCGCACCTAACTAGAAGCACACGAGTCTTTTTCCATTTCATTCCCATGGAATTCCGCGACCTGGACTGAACCCGCGAGCTCCAGAATTAGCAGCGCAACGCCGTATCCACGATATAGGCACTAATTAGGCTATCGCGCAGGCTTTCTTTCTTTCTTTCTTTCTTTCTTTTTTCTTTTTTGAAGTATCGACTGGCAAAAAAATTCCACGTACGGCTTACGGCCAAAGATGAGCTAAAATGGTCAACTAAAACCGTTTTCGGCGCTCGAGGTCCGACTGCAATAAATGACCCCGTACCGATTACTCCGAATTCTGTTACGCGAGAAAGGCGGAAACTTGAATGGAATGTTGCACTGCAGTTTACTCTTTTTTTATCTATACCAATGCTTCCCGTAAATCTAAGTACAAGGCGCCGGATGGGGCAGGTATGCTTTACTTGTTTGAAGCGGCAAGCAGGAAGGTTACATATGTTGCTTCGTCTGCGTTTCGCAAGACCTATACTGATAGAAAACCATATGCGCAACAATTCACACGAGAGATACATGTTCCTTGAAGAACGAGCAAAATATTTTTTCTCCAAAGGTAACCGTACAATAACATAGTAGAAGGAAAGCCGACACTGCGGCCGCAATGAACGCGAAATCACCGAGCGGCATTAAAAAATAATAAAAAATATATAAAAGGAAAGGAATTTATTCTTAAGGCATAAATACATGTCATATGCAATTATGAACCCCATGTGATCGGTCTGAACGGGAATACCAGCGAGCGAAGTAGTGCGAATGACCCTGCCGAGCAGTATCGCCAGCAGTTTCCAACGGCGCGACCTTGATGCGGACCAATCCACTTCGACCGCAGCGCCGCCCCAGTATTTTTCCACGTCCGGCGCCTCACTGCATGCGCCGCCCCAGCCGCTCGTCCCACTCGACCATATTCTAGTACACTCTAGCGGCGCACGGGCGCGGCCATGTTTGATCACGTGATTGCGCCGGCATGACTGGCCTTGGGTTGAAGGTTGAAGGCCAGCGAAGCAGCCGTACCACAGAACACCGCCGTACTGCTGAATTCATGGGGGACGGTGGGACAAGCGGCGTTGTTTCGGGTCCACCGATGGACAGCGGCTGGATGGACGACACAAAGCTCTGGCCCATGGTTCATCGATCATGTAAGTGAACGATTTTTTGTCATTTTAACGTTGTATGTGCTCGCGCCGGAGCGCTCTGGCGCTCGATCATCGTGCATGCGCGTCGCTCGTTCGCGCCGAGCGATTCGAGCTCAAGGAGGCTTCTTGTGCGGCGTGCACGTCAGTTCGCTAGTGCTTTTTCTTTTTTGTGGTTAGTGTGGTGTAATTAAGCTACGATCTGAGCTCTTTGAAGTGGTTGCCCAGTCTCTCGCACTTCGCTTGACGGCCTCGAATATGGATGCTTAAGCGCCGAGTGAAAAATCCGTGTCCGCTTGTTTATTGACATCTCGCTCGCTGGTATTTTAGCTTCCCACATACGTTGAGGTAAGCGTTTGCCTAGATACTGGTGCACTGATCTCTGCAGAATTCACCTGGCACGCAATAGTTTTGCGTAGTTGACTTCAGAGCTGCAGATTGTGTTCGTTGGATGTACTAACTGAATGCCCCCGAACGGGTGATGTTTCATAGTAAAACCCCTGTCACACGGGCACGTTCGATCGCAATTGTCGGTCGTGATCCGCAAATCGTAATCGAAGTGTCCGATTTCGATCGGAGACCGACGTAAGCAGCTTCTAGCTCAGTGTGACATTAAACGAGGTACAACGAGAAAGAAAGAGATCCGAAGAAATAACCCTCTAAAAAGGCCATTTTAACGACAGTGCGAAAAAAAAATGATTTTTTTTTATGCACGTATAATTTTGAAAATCTCTGTGTCCTGTGTCGACGCCATGCACGTGGTTCTGAGATTTGCAGACGATCAGCATCGGCGGACGTGGCAGGTCGTTTACCTAAAATACCAAATGAAAAAGTAATTTTTCTGTAAATTGATTTGTACCTTTACTACCTATTAGGCACGTTTATTAATTGCTTCGGACTTAGTTACACTTAAAGCGTTCGAGTCCAAACAACACGATCCTGATCCTTGGACTGTGTAGTAGCGATCATTTTCAATCGCGATCGAAAGTCCGAGCCGGATCGAGGCTCGATCGCGATCGAAAGTGGCCATGTGACAGGGGCATAACTTTGGCTAGCTGTAACCCAAGCGTTTTAAAAATGAGAGCTCGCGTTTCAACTTTTCAAACTCTTCATAGGAGAGCAACACCAGCTTAGTAATCAAATATGTATTAATTATTGAAACTCCAGAACTATAATTTACAAATCCAAACGATCAGTTTAATATCAGACTGTATGTATCGTGTTATTTTAGTTCTTTTAAACATCTGAAAATGTCTTGAGGAGTAAATAAAAAATCGGCTTTCTTTCAGTGCCATTTTTTTTATTACCGCAGTACATACAAATGTTTCTCCCCTATTTCAGTTGTCTACGACTACATGGTCAAGGCAGTCGACCAAGATGGGAAGCCTGCACAGGACTACAGTGGGTTTGCAGAGGGCATCAACCTTTTTGACAGTGGCAATGTTGGGAAAGCTTTGTGTCAATCCATAGATGGCATCTGCAGCATAAAGCTGTGTTCCAAGCTGCAGTGTTGGGTAGGGATAGTCCTTGGTTCGGCGCCCATCAACAAAGTGAATAGAACATACCTGAAAGAAAAGGGTGATTCATGTAATATTTACAATGGTTTGCTTTTATTTGAACATAAGAATAAAGGATTACACATAAATAAAAAGCACGCACATGGGTAACGCATGCAGTTCTTATTGCAAACTATCACAAATGTGCCAAAAAAATGGCAATAGCAATGTGCTGCCAATGTTTTTTCCATAATCACAAATAATGTCATAATTTCGCGATGTCGAAAGAGGCTATCAAAATTAAAGTAAATAATATATATATTCAGCGTGCGCTTTGGGGGAACACTGAAAGACACAAGGGAGAAGGAAACAGCTGATTTGTAGTTACCACTACTTTAAAACGCAGCTAATCTAATAATGTCAAACTGGTTAGTTTGAAATTATTTACTTTTATTTTCATGGTTTCTCTTGACATCACGAAATTGTGACATTATTGTATATCACTTTACAATAAACACGCAACCAACGCTTCTAGCCTTGTTTGAAACAATGATTTTGTCCTACAGCGTCAAAACAGCTAGCTTTCGCGCACCTGTTGCTGGCCACAAACGCCAGGTCTACGTTCTGATCACACCGTGCCTCCGATACAGCAGCGAAACCAACATGTGTAAAATCAGACGCGCACGAAGGAATTCGTCAAGCTTAACGATTTAAAAATGCGATTCAGATAGCACTTTACCAATCTTATCTGCAGGAGTTCTCACCGCGACAACTAGTACGCCTTAATTCGCACCGATCCCGGCGCACATATATCACGCACGTGGCGTGTAATTTCGCTTAACGATAAACAGCACTGATAGCAGGTGACTGTTCCAATACGATATCGCTAATGCTTGTGTTCTGCCACTGAAACACCGCACGGTGACCTTAGTGTACAGCAAGCGCAAGATGGGAAAAGTTTATACACTATTCCGCAAGCCGAGCGCGTTCGCTTATTCGGTACTATGATCTGCCACTTACTCTTGCCGATGTGCCTGGATTGAAGTTCTTTCTGTGTAGGTTCGCTATCCAGCATTGTCGGGTGAGCTTGTTTTTCTCTCCTTGAGGAAATCGGTGCATGGAAAACAGCCTCGGGCACGGGCAGTCTTGATGCAGCTGTGGCGCATGTATTTCACACACCGACGTGTTCCACTGCTTAATGTCGCCATCACAGTTTTTGCATCCGACCACAGCACACGTTTTCCCTCTTAATCTCCACATGGAGCAGAATATTGTTCGACGTTTGACAAACTACGCTTGTTAAACGCCATTGGCTACGCTTTCGCAACTGAGCAATGGTAGTTTCGTTCGCGCCAAGGCCAGAGATGTCCAACACGCGCGGCGCTCCGGTGGCGCCATCTGATTTCAGTTGTACAAACTGGCTGCTGCAAGTCGTCTATACCTTCGGAAAAGAACCGCCATTTCCCCTCTCCTCCGCCGTCTCCTCTCCTAAAACGGCTCGCGCCGCCGCCGGCGACGGCGCCTGCGCATATGTAGTACTAAAACCCCTATTGACCCTTTTCACGGAGCACTTTGCTCTAGAGGAACGAGATGGCGCTTTCGGCCGCGCGCCATACGTTGCCTCAGCGAATGCACACGAATACGAAACCATTACTGCTTCTGCCCTGCTACTCGCGATCAGCTGTCGAAAATGCATCTGGGTGTGCGTTAATGCACTGTGCCCAATTCATACTGCAAAATGTGTAACGATAAAGGGAAGACGTGTGCGGTAGTTCGCTGCAAAAATAGTGATTCACATAATAATGAATGGAATGAACCTGTGTCACCACTGCTACATAAGGACTGCCTGTGTTGCCGCCCTTCGCGATGCACGGCTTTCCTCAAGGATAAAAAAAATATTTCATCCGCCTGCGCTGTATAGCTAACCACCAAAGAAAGGACTTCACTCCGGAACGTCGGCACTTGGGATTGAGTACCGCTCGTTACAAAATGAAGTAGTGCCACTTACTGGACTAGTAAGTTTCCCGCACGTTATCTACACACATCCACCCTTACTCGCACGAAAACTTACACCCACCCTAGACTCCCAACAACAGACCAATAAAGACGCACTCATCACATTCCATGAAATTTCCACACATTACAAACACCAACGCCTAACGTATCCACCTCTCTCTGTGTCGAGCACGCGCCAGAGAGAAATATTGTGGCGCCAACTACAAACTCGCACTTTTCTTACCCCACGCACTTTGAACTTATTCTTTCCCGACACATACCCGACACCCAAGTGTCGCTTCTGCCCTGTCCAAACAGCAGATCTCTCCCATATAATGTGGAAATGCCCCATCAAATATCCCCCCCGCAACCTCAAACCATTAATTAGTAGCAAGGAGCTGTGGGAGACTGCCCTGCGCAGCTCCGATCCCACCCTGCAGGACCGAGTCCTGAGGTGGGCTGAGGAGGTAGCGGAGGCCTACCACGACTGGTAGGCGGACGTCTGGCAGCACAAGGTGCTAAGACTGGAGCACACAGGCCTCCCTCTCTCCCCCCCGGCCCCTCTCCTTTCTTAAAAAAGGAAATAAAAGTTCATTCATTCATTCATTCATACACCCACCCTATCGCCAACGTGTGAGTGAATAGGCGCACACTTGAATCAATGTGCCGAAGCATGAGTGACGGCGACCACACCGACAAAACACGAAGGTTGGAGGCTGAATGTTTCGTGATGGTCCACAGAATAAGCGAGGGACTAGCGATAATACGTCTTTGCTACGAGCTATCGCAAAGTACAGAACATTTACATTCCAAGCCTTTGTGCGCAGCAAGAACAAATTTATCGCAGCAGAGCACACCTGCGAGTGATTACGCTGAAAATAAACAATCAGATAGTGGTCGCACCGATCGAGGAACTTTACCAAGTCAGAAATATGACAAGCCGCTGGTTCAAAGTGTTTGCCAAATAAAGAACGCAGAGCACACTGATCCCGATTTAATTCATAAGCGGAAAGTTTGGACAGCTTGGAATACATTTCTAGCCTCGTTTTTAGTACAAACACCGTATACGCTGCTCGCGCCGTTTGGACAAGGCGTAATGGGCTCTAAAAGCACTTACATGTCCTCTAAAGCTCTGACAAAGCTTCGTGTCGTCTACACAGTCACCGTCTACGATATGCGTCGAAACGGAGGTTTGCTGCACCGCACCGGCGTCACGCGCTTGCATTGTAAACACGGAGGCAACGGAGGCGGCTGAGGCAAGCAATGGACGCGTCACAACGTGATCAAACATGGCAGCGCCCACGGGAGCGCCGCGCAAAGGGTCAATATATAAAAAGTAGCGCCATCCACATCCCTCCTCCTCCGTTCCACTATCGCGCTCGGCGCGACCAGCGCGATCGAGGTGCGATATCGACAGTGGCGCCGCCTGCGTCGGGCCTGCCGTGGCAGACGACAGCTAACGCGCTACCAGAGGAAATCCGAGGAAAACTTCGATCGCGCCCTGCGGAGCAGTTTTTGAGGCGCGTTTTTGCTTCGTCAGTCAGTAACTGGTCTTAATAATGCCGTCATGGAAGTAGCAACGCGACGATGCGAGACGGTGCAAATATCAAGTGTGCAGCAAGCTTTTGCGCACGCCGGATGGTGAACAAAAAAAGCCTTTTGCCCTCGCCTTGTCGGATGCGGCAACTTAAGGCGCAGCAGCATGCCATCACACCGAAGTTCTTGTCCCAAACACGTTTGATCCGTTTTTGCGTACAGCACTTTCGTCGCACAGGCCCGAGAATGGCAGTCGGAGCGCGCTGGAAAACAAAAAATATACAAAACCGCAACGGGTGCTTCCACGTGACACGGATTGGCCAATGGGGGAGCGGAGGAAGCTGGGGCGACAGGAGGCGGCAAGGAGGAAACGCCGGGGTGTGCGCGGTGGTGGCAAGATCTAAGAATGGCGCTACTTTTTATATATAGGGGCTTTATGTAGTACGTTCGTCATGGCTCTCAGGCGCAAAAACAAAAAAAAAAAAACATGATATGAAGAAGTGAACGGGCGCGCTATCATCGTCAAATCTGAGATACAGGAGAGAGAGAAGTGGCGTTGTTCAAAGGATGGCGGTACTTTTCCGAAGGTATCGGTAAAATCCCTATATAAGAAAAGTACCGCCATCCTTTGATAAACGCCGCTTCTCTCTCTCCTGTATCTCCGATCGGACGATGATAGCGCGCGCTTTTCACTTCTTTATATTTTCTTTTTTTCCGCCTCAGAGCCATGTTAAAAGTCCTCTGCGCAGCCGCAGTCGCCGGCGGCGGCGGCGGCGCGCGCCCTGCCTGAAAGCTTCAAGGTGGACGTTCTAGGTGCGCCACCGTCGACTTGGCTTTCCCAAGCAAAAAGTAAAGAAAAAAGCAAGCGCTTTAGGAGAGTAGGCGGCGGAGGAAAGAGTAGATGGCGGTACTTTTCTTATATAGGGACTTTAGGTATCGGTACTTACGGGCGCCCCATGCTGGCGCGCACGCGAACTGGTTGCTGCGGAAGTCACTTGCAAAAGTTTCCAGCCATAGATTTTCTCACTATATTTCCTAGAGGGAAAACTGGTGCTGCTGCGCTGTGGTATCCATGGGAATGCCGGTATATTGTGACTTCGGATTGGCATCGTTCTCGGAGAGCCAAGAAAGCCTTGAAGACGCGCCTGGCTAGCACCGTTACGTCTGTCACAATGATTCGTTTCCTGCTAAAACAGCACGTACAAAACTACTTTAGCTTTATGATTACACAAAAACATGTTTTGTTTAATTTTGAGCACTTACTATAGGATGCACAATTATTTCAAACGTAAAAAGTATCAGCTGGCCGCTAAAGTTGGAGGGCCGACGACAAGATTTTCGCTCGCTTTGGAACAACTTGTCATCTATTCTTGCTTTTCTTTGCTTGGTCCTGCATTGTAGGAGAGTAAACTTTATTGAGAGATGTAATATGAGTTAATTAAAGCCTTTTATGTAGATTTTATTTCAAGAACGCAGTATTTGTGTAGCCATATCCACGTTTTAGACGGAGCCTCGTTCAACACCAGCCAACACAAGCCTCGCAGACACACATTCCGTCATTCCCATGAGGGCACGGCGCCCTTCAAGAAACTCGCATAGACGGTGGCGCCAAATTACCCTCTAGGTGTTATAGTGAGAAACTATGTTTCCAGCAGCGCGACCGCGGCCACGCGCTGATTGGTGAGCGCACATCGAGATTTTTCTGGCGGCGTCGGCGGCGAGATCTCTGGTGTGTCTTGAACACGACATTTCGGCTTGGTGCCTCCCTCAGCGCCGACGCTGAGCGACGCCGGGTGACGAAACGGCAGAAAAATGTCGCAGTTTCGCCCGAAAGGCGAAGCATCAATTGCGATAGCAAATGAGTAGAGAGCTATACTGAGTAGGGATAGTAGTTTTATCGGCTGCATAAACTTGAACTCATTCGTTTGCTAACTGAATTAACAAGCGTGGTGTCAGCGCGCACAAGCAAACCTGAATAGATCACACTCTATGAACACAGACCACCACTGTCAAAACGATGGCGTGAACAATCGCGGCCGCCGCAGCGAGTGAAGCTTCGTGCGGTCTATTGCTTCAACAGAAACTGAGCGGCGAAAGCACAGCGCATACAAAGGTCAGAGCCGTCTGGAGATCGCTTTGAAGATACGGTGTGCGCAAAGTACGCAATTGATACACTCTAAAACAGTTGCACCCTTTGGGGTGCAATTTTGCACACACCAATAATCGTCATCTGTCTTGCTTGCGTTTCCTATCTTGAAAACTCTGCACTTGCTACTTTCCTGTCGAGAACGCTGTGTCACGCTGATAACGCTCTTGTCGTTCGTGACCGAGAAGTGCCGGGCGCGCAGCGTTAAAGAAAGGAAAGCCACGCAAGTCAGATGACGATTATTGTTTTGTGGCAAAAATACGCCCCAAAGGGTGCAACTGTTTTAGGGGCGAAGCTCCTTAAGGCGGCACCCGTTCGTCCCTCGTCGTAGTAGTAGTGTGTAACCAGTCTGAGAAAAATGAGAAAAAAAATTCCTAAGTTGTGTCCGTAGCGCGGAAACGAACCAGGGACCCCTCGCTTCCGAGCGCGCGGCGTTAGCCCACTACGCCACGAAGCACACATAGACACAAGCACCACGATGGCAATAAATACCCAACATTAACGAAAGCCGCGTTTCTAGCGCGTTTCTAACGCGTTTGTGCTAGCGCTTTACGGCCCGTGTAAGAAGCTGGTGTAAGACGCTGTGGCCTCTCCGCCTTACCTTCAACGCGTTTCGAACGCGCTGCCCAAGGCGGTGGCAAGTCAAGTTCAAGTCGAGGAGCGTTTATGAATACGGGGGGTATACTCTCTCAGCAGTCATGTGATGGCGTCGGCAAACGCGGTGCACGTTCCGGCATGTGTAAATGGCTGCGTAAGACGCTGTGGCCGCTCCCCCGTACTAGAGAGTACTGCACGTCTCTAACGCGTTTGTGCTAGCGTCCCCTTAAGCGGGAGATCCGATGATTCCCTCCGGAGCTTCGCCCACTCATCATCATTCACCCCGTGGATATGCTGTGTTTTTTTTAGAGTGTATAACAGTAGAAGTCGCCTCCCTCCCTCCCGTGCTGCGTTAGGCATTAAAGGCATTAAAAAAGCGCGTTTTAGGCGCCAAAAATAGGCAGACAAAACCACGTTTTAGGCCTCCAACGTCGTAAATATAGGCACAATAAATTTTTCCATAAATGCAAATCATTTCAAACGAAGACGTGCGTGGCCTATTTCTACGATAGGAAAACAAGAAATGTTATTGTCTATGATGTCACAAAGGCGCCAACAGTTGAAAATAGCCGTGCAATTGTCCCATAAAACTGCTGGACTAATGACGATCAATTGGCTTCATTCAATAAGCACCCTGCTCATATTCATGTTCAATGGCCACTGTACTCGAACGTCGCATATAGTGAAACAGGCATGAAAAAGAATACTTGAAAGCTGGGAATACTGATTTTAAAAAATGATACCTTATGTCTGCCTGACGCAATTAAATTAAAACAACAAAAACAGACAAATAACAAATGCAGATAGACCGAAATGCAAGATTTATTAAGAAATTAGCATGTTCTTACATGAGGGCTGTTAGGTACAGCTCTTCGCAATTTCCTCATCTACAATGACATTATCCGAATTGTACAGGCCAGACGTCCCACCACTGCCAAATACTCTTCCGCCGATTTGAAGTACACATGTTAGAAAAAATCTATTTATACCCGTGCCACACGGGGAAAGTAAAGTGCACTTTGAGCGAGTGCACGTCAGCGCGCTGAGTGTCACTTTGGCGGTGAGCTGCTACACGAGAAAGAAAAGTGTTCTTTCAAATTGATGACCATGGCGACCGGGAGTCAGACGGGAAAGCATATGTTTATTAATATAAAAATGTGTGCACGAAAACAGTTTATTATTGTTAAAAACAACATTTACAATCCACCTTTATAAGCGCCGGCAACGACGGAAACTTGACCAGCAACAGTCAAAACGACACGATTCGCCAAACTGCGCAGTCATTATCGGGCGTGGTCGTGAACAGCCCGAGAGCAAGAGTAGCTTTTTTTTTGCTGTTCTTGGTTTTTTGCGGTGTAGCACATTTTATTATCTTATAACGTTAGCAATTTAAAACAATGTTATTATAAATTACTCCTGACTCTTCTTTCAATATCACTTTATGTATCTTCTAAGCATTGCTAACGAGGCTACACACTTTGCCGCCGCGAAGTGAGTTCGCCGAACACACTCGCCGGCGAGTGCACTCTGCAGTGAGTGTCACTAAGCGTTCCCGTGTGGCAGCCTGCGAATGACACTAGCCGCGAAGTGCACTCGCTCAAAGTGCACTTTACTTTGCCCGTGTGGCAGGGGTATTAGAGAGCACGCGGAATATAGTCTGAGAATCAGCCTGAAGATTCTGGAAATTGCAAACTACCACCATCTCCGGATTTTTGGATTAAAAATTGTGCCTCTTGTCACTGAGAATGATCTCGTACGTTGAGAAGGAACGCCCGACGGCGGTGAACACCTTAAAAAGTAAATTACAAACAAAACAAAAGCCGCATGCACATCACATTTTTCTTTCTTCTTTTGCTCTTCACTCTACTTTCCCCTGACGGCTCTCCGTGGTTTCGCATTCGCCAACCGCTCGCGCAATGTCAGCGCGGCGGCGTATGCTGGCCGGCGCGTCCCTTTTCATTGCTGCTAGCAGTTGTTTTCTGGGAGTTGTTTGAACTAAAGGACTAGGTTGAACCCCATAGAGTTCCGAACAGTCAATATTGCCCGGTAACATGAATAATGGTCTCATAATAACTGCACTCGAAAGCGAAACTTGAGGCTAAATAGTGTTCATATAGGCGCCGATATTGAAAATAGGCATTTATAGGCATTTATGCGCAAACGCCAAAATAAGCATTTAAAGGCACTATAAAAACACTATAAAAGCCCTACTTAACCTCTAATTCATGCCCATATATCAAAGTGGGGCGCTAGGAACGCAAGCAACAAAAAGGCATTTGCCTAAAATCCGGTCTTTAGTCATGACCACGACTCAGCAAAAATGAGAATGACTCACCGAAAAAAGATTAACACTTGACAACCAATGGAATGTGTTCGGATGTGGTACTACGTGAAGGAAAAGGCTAAAGCTTGATGGTCGAAGTCATAGTCATGAGCATGACTAAGGATTTCGCCTTAAGGTCTCTTAAGTGTAGCTAAAGAGACTCCTGAGGACTCATGACATGAATGTCATGAGATCCGTGTCGTGTAGGTTATGAAAGAGCCGCCTAAGTCTTGGTGCTCTCATGGTCGTTTCGTTAACATGGTAGGCTCCCCGCACACTGCTTCGCATAAGATCGATTCCCACAGCGTGTGGGATCTGCCAGCTTTTTGTCCAACGCTTATTGCTGTTGGTTCCGGGGGCTAGGCTGCCAGAAGTTCATCGCTGAAGGAAACTCTTCCGAGATCCCGGGCAATGGCCCTGGTCCGCTGGACGACCCACTCCTGGTCTTCGGGCGCCTCGCTGAGGAGGGCAGCTTGCCATCTCTCAGCGAGGCGCCCCGCTTTAGAGGGTACTGCTGTTGTCTTCCCCTTTCCTCTTGGTCCTTCTTCCTGATGGCGATGACATTCCCAAATCACATGGGCCATATCGACCCGCTCGTGCACGCACCACGGGCAGCCGGGCGACGGGTGCAGCGCGGGCCACAGGCGGTGCAGATGGTAGGGGTTGGTGAAAGTGCCCGTCTGCAACCGCCTCAGATCAACCGCCTGGGACCTGTCCAGCCTCCCGTGAGGTTGTGGAGATTTCCTTCGTTACTTCCCGTAGTGGCCAAGCACCTTTCGGTACGTGGCCGGAAACTCCTCGACATCGCGGCGGCGCCGGACGCGGTGGACCGGCCATGTCGTTGGACTGGCGCCGTCGGCCTGCCTTGTCGTTGATGTTGCTGCTGTTGCTGCTGCCGTTTTTGTCGTAGTAGTGATGGTGGGGTTGCTAACTCCGGTTCGTATCGCACATTCCGTTGTAGCGGCGGTGGTGGTGGTCGTCCCCTGTCGCCATCACTGTCACCGGCAGGCCCCGGGTACCGGGCCGCATCGACAAAGAGGACGCCTTCTCGTCTTCCGAGCTCCTCGAGGATTGCTACCGCCTTGTGTTTACGTCTTTGCACGTCATGCACCGGGTGCATGTTCATCGGCATGTTATCCGTCTGTATGGCGTCCCTGACTTCCGGTAGCAGTGTTTCCTTCAGTCCCCGCGCCTGGTGATATTGAATCCCGAGCAGGTCGAGGACTCGTCTTCCCGTTCTGGTGCCCGACAGCCTCTCCAGCTGCGCAATTCTCTGCGCCTCGGCGATCTCCTCGAGCGTGTTGTGTACGCACAGCTCGAGGAGCCTGTGGGTGGCCGTGTACTGGGCCGTGTCAAGACCAGGGCGGTCTTGAACGCCCTGCGGATCACCACATTCAGCTTGTCCGTTTCGCTCCTGTTCCAGTCGGCGTACGCGGTGACATACGCTATTTGGCTAAACGCATACGCCTGTATCAGCTTCGTGACGTTGTGTTCATTCATTCCTGTCCATTCTTTCGCGACCCGTCGCACAAGGTGCGTGGCGGCGGCCACTTTCTTCTGCAGTCGGGCAACCAAATCGAGGTTGGCACCGTTCTGTTCCAGCCACAGGCCAAGCACTCGCAAACTTGGACACCGTCGGTATTCGGGTCCCCTCCCTCGTCGTAACGCGGACGCCCAAACGACGACCTCCGGGAGGGGTCCTTTCTTGCGCGGTCTCTGGAGCAGGATCTCCGACTTGTCGGGTGAGCAGACGAGTCCCGTATCTTCGAAGTGCTGCTCCAGGTCCTGGATGGCCCGCTGCAGCCGGTCTTGAATTTCGCCGACGCTCGTGTTCTCTGTGGTCCACACCGTCACGTCATAAGCGTAAATCGTGTGATTGATGCCCTCGATCGCGTCGAGACGCTCCGGCAGGCCGATCATGACGAGGTTGAAAAACATGGGGTTAAACGTATTACGGAGCCCTGTGTCGTTCCCGCACCCCCAATTCGAACCGTTCGCAGCGGGGCCCCGTCGATCTTGACCATCGCCTGGCGCCCATTCAAGAAGCTGCTGTCATATCGGTGGAACCTAGCCCCGAGATCGAGTCGGCTGATCTTGTATAGTATGGTCATGTGCTTCACAGTGTCGAAGGCGCTCTTGAGGAGTCCGAGCAGGGCGCGCATGTACGCGCTCGGAGCGTTCACGACCTGTTCCTTTATCTGCAGCCTGGAGTCCTGCGTGGAAAGTCCCTTCCGGAAACCGATGATGTTGGTGCCGAAGTCACCCAGCTTCTCGAGGAGAGTCGTCACCCTCTTGAGGCAGGCATGCTCCATAACTTTCCCAACGCAGGACGTGAGGGATATCGGCCTCATGTTTCGGACCTCTAGCGGTTTCTCCTGCTTTGGTATGAGTAGAACGTCCGTGGTCGTCCACTTTTGCGGAATTCGGCCCTCTTTCCAACACGCGTTTGTGTACTCGCAGAGCTTCTCAATGGCGTCGTCGTTCAGGTTCCTCAGGATTTTGTTGGTTATCCTGTCAGGACCGGGCGCCGATTTAGTCTTCAATAGCTGGAGGACCGTTCTAGTTTGCTACATGGAAAAGTCCGCGTCCAGCTCCCCGTTGGCAGCCCCGCGGTACTCGCGGTGACTCTGCCCTTCCGGTCGAGTGAACTGCTTCTGCACGATCTGTTTGCAAAGACTTCCGGCTCGATCTTCTATTTGTGTAGCAGCTCGGCCATCTCGGTACCGGTTGCCGTTCTGGTGCTTGCCGGGTCGAGTAGGTGCCTGAGAATCATCTTCCAGGTGCGTCCCACGCTCATGTTCCCGTTCATCATGTGACATAGCTACTGCTATTCTTGCTCGCACAGGTGGGTGCAGTGCGTTTCGATCTCCCGTTTGATTTCGGCAATCTTCCTGCGTATCTTCATTTGAGTTTTTGCTTACTCGCTCTCCGTTGCATGGATTGCTTCGCCGCAACGAGATGTGCCAGCCGGCTATTCCCTCTGGGCGGTTGGGGAACGCCGTCGTCCCCGGCTCCGTCGGATCCGTCTCCTCCTTCTCTGGGGGCTTCTTGTCGCCAGTCCGTCCACTTGATCTCGTCGGTGGTTTTCTCTACGTCCGAGAGTAGTTCTTTGCACCATTCGCTGATGTCTTCGATCGCGCCCTCCTTCTTGTATCGTTCTCTGTTTTCGTGGAATTTGTCCTAGTCCACGATTCCGGCCTTTTGGAAGACGTCCTCCTCGCGTTCATCCTCTCCAACGGTCACGCACAGGAACATGTGGTCGCTCCCCAGGTCCTTGAAGGAGTTCGACCAAGTGACCACGCCCGCGCCCAACCAGACGAGAGGTCGGGGGATGTCCGGCTAGCCTCTTCCCTTTCGGCGAGTAGGCTGCCTATCCCCATTGCGTGTGCGGCGGTTTGAAGTCTCCATAGATCCGCAAGGGATTGGAGGCGGCCTTGGCCATCGCTTCGCGAAAGGTGGGCGTCGAAAGTGTGAGTGCGGTTTCTTTGCAAGTGGGATCTATATACGTTGAGCACGAAGAGGCCAGTCTTCCTTCTTCCACTACTCGGCGCGACTTCGGTCAGGACGTGGTCTATATCCGACTATTCGTGGAGCACGAGTTCGTGTTCGATGAAAGCCGTCCCTCGCTTAACCAGGGTGCACACCCTGACGTCCCTCCCCGTGCATTCGTAGGGGGGACCGCACGTAAAATAGCCCGGGAACTGGGCCCGGTCGAAAGGGTCTTGCAAGTCAAGCACGACAGGAAGTTTTTATTCGAAAGCGTCTTCATGTATTGCAGCATCGTCGCTTTCTTGTTTTTGAAGCCCCTGCAGTTCCACTGCCAGACTATGCGTCTGTTGTCGGACTTGCGGGACACCACCATGATTGTTATGCAGAGGTGTTGGGGGGACACAACTGTCCGTGCGTTCCTGCTGCTCCGGTGCGGGTGGTGTTGGCGTGAGGATGGTGAGGATGGCCGATACGTTTGCCGCTTTTGGTGACGGTACCCCGGCACTTACGGGCAGGTGGTGGTGATGTTGCTGCAGCTGCATCGTCCCGCGTTCCAGATATTCGATTCGCTTATTCATGGCCGCGAGTTGGGTGTGGACCGCTGCGTACTGCGCGTTACGTTTCGCGTCGGATTCGTTCAGCCGTGTCTGGAGCATGTCAAACATTCATTCCGTCTTGTCCTTTAGTTTGTTTACCATCTCTTCGATCGCATCTTTCTTTCTGGCTCCTGACCTGGGTCGTTTCGGTGCTTGTGCGTAGTCCACAGCGTCTTCCGTAGGTGGCGCGTCGGAGCCCGCCGTTGCCGGCGCTTCTTCTTCGCCGCAACACATCTCCATCTCCCCTACTTCGCCTCCTGTCGCGGTCGCATCGCCTCGCTCGGCGGCCTCGTGGGAGTTGGAGGAGGAGGGGATTCCTCCGGAGGATTCTCTCATGCTCTTCAAGATTTCGTTCAGCGTCTGCTGTAGCTCGTCGATTTTCCTCGCTGATTTTTCGTTCTGCTTTCTGGCACTGCCCAGGTCTTCTCGAAGTTACTTATTCTCTCGCTCCATTTTCTACATCCTCGCCGCCAGGAGGGGGTCGGTGCTGCCCTCAAGCTGCCAGAGAGGGGGGTACTCTCTCCAGAATATCAATTTCTTCCCGCGACTGTACTGGACCAGGTGACATTGCGCGGATCTGTCTGTGTGTTGCCTTGTGTGGCCCGCACATCGTCTGGCAGGGTTCCCGTTTTGGTTCCGGTTGCTGCTTACACTCCGACTCCGGCTTCGACTTCTACTCTTTCGTCTGTTACGACTTCGGCTCCATCTTCTTATAGGCGAGAGGGTTCCGGATCACACATCAGATATGTGGACACATATTTAATACATGTAAATATGTGTTTATGATATCCGGCCTGTCTCTAAATGATGGTAAATAAAAACTGTCAGCCCTTCCACGGGGGTAGAGATGGAGGACCAGCGAAGCTGTACTACGGTGGGAATTATGTATTTTCAAATATTACTATTAAGATGTGATGGCTTTCTTCAGTTTTCTTCAATAAATAGTTCAAATATAAACTGTGGTATACTCATTTTTCCATTCACACACCAATTTTTAATCCAGATGGACCTTGAAATGCAGGATGGATGAGCTTAGCAAATAAAAATGCGGCTAGCAGGCGACGAACATGCGTATCGATGACGTGATGCGCGCGGTGGAAAGAGTGTATCGCAGGGCACATGCTGCGCATGAGCAATGTTTCCAACAAAAGCTGTTACGCGGCGCTGATAGTGCCGTCGGCCACGCGCTCGCGTGTTCACCCTAACAGTGCTCATCGCTGTACGTGCTTGCATTGCACTCAAGAGCGGGCATGCAAGCAGCTCACCATGATCAACAAACAACGTGCAAAACTTCTGCGCGCGTACTGCGAGTGTACTGCAGGGCAAGTGTTGTTTTATCTAGACATGTGTATCGTACATGGCATGGTACTGGAGACTACGTGGACGTAACACAGTACGGGGGTGGGGGGGGGTGTAAGCGGAAGGGAAGTGGACGCAGCACGCGGTTTCGTCAGGCGCGTAAATCTTCGCCTGCAAAAAGTAAGACTCGCGAGTTTGTGGCTTTGGCCTCAACGATGCATTCTGAAAGGCTCTGTGGCGAGATTCTTCTTTCCGTTTGGCCCCACGGAACCGTACAGCTATTTCCGCCTACATGTGGTAACGCGTGGCCCGCGCTGCACCCGTCGCCCGGCTGGTGCGTGCACGAACGGGCCGATATGGCCCATGTGATTTGGGAATGTCATCGCCATGAGGAAGCAGGACCAAGAGGAAGGGGGAAGACAACAGCAGTACCCTCTGAAGCGGGGCGCCTCGCTGAGAGATGGCAAGCTGCACCTCCTCAGCGAGGCCCCCGAAGACCAGGAGTGGGTCGTCCAGCGGACCAGGGCCATTGCCAGGGATCTCGGAAGAGTTTCCTTCAGCGAGGAACTTCTGGCAGCCTAGCCCCCAGAACCAACAGCAATAACCGTTGGACAAAAAGCTGACAGATCCCACGCCCTGTAGGAATCAATCTTATGCGAAGCAGTGTACGGGGAGCCTACCATATTAACGAAACGACCATGAGAGCACCAAGACGTAGGCGACTCTTTCATAACCTATACGACACGGATCTCATGAAATTCATGTCATGAGTCCTCAGGAGTCTCTTTATCCCTATTGCAAAACCCAGTATCCAGTGTCCAGTGCCATGCCTGATTATGGGCCCAGTGTCGCGTGTTGGATACTGGGACGCTGGCAAGGCGCTGCATACTGGGAGGCGCTGGGCGCGGGGTACTGTTGCGAAATGCAGCTCTAGAGCGAGAAATACGTGGTGCCTGGCTACTTTATATATTTTTTGGAATACAGAAAGAAACAGAGAACGTTGTAATGCAATAAAAAAAGAAAAAAAAGTAAAACAAAAAAAAACGCCACGAGTAGAACCTCCGCCCTACAGACCCCATCCCAGTATCTTACCACTACGCCACGCCAAACCATGATTGGCTCTTCATATTTTGCCATGTCAACGCGCAGACACATTTGTCGCTTTGCGCAGACGTCTCGCACATACATAGTAGATGCGATATCGCCTTCAACTAACACTTACGCCTCTATCAGAACTAAAAAGTTGTTGTCCGTATTGAATAGTATGCCTGGAAGTGCTGCAACACTGATTTGCTTTTGCGATTGGTATATTAACAACGAAAAAAGCCTTAAATGAACCTCCGACCCGGAATGTACGGGCCGTTACTGCCAATTTTGACAGCTGTTTCTTATTCTTCGCGCAAAGGTAATGCAACATTTCCATAGCTCGACAATGCTTTTCAATCGACGCGTATGTTTAGGCACATATCTCCGTAAGAGAAACGTTCGGTTAATGCGGCTGACAGCCTTCGGCGACAGCACATATGTTTATAACGTCATATCGGCGCTCATCGCTTGTTATGCTGACACTGTACACACGAAAGAATGGACTGTTTAAAAACACCGATGGGAAAGGTGAACTAAAGAGTGATTTATCCTCGTTAGACTTGTTGCTTCCTCAGCCCAGACGGGCAGATAGAGTGTAGACGAACTCGGCGGGCACGTACGGTAGGCTTAACCTTCGGTTGAAGCGAACAATCTCGGTCTGGGTACCGGGCGGATGCGACAATGTTTGTGATTGAGAACCTTTTAACTACTACTTTTAGTAGAGCAGGGAAAGTGGAAGCGCACGAATCATCGCAGCTTTGTTGTCGGTGCGATAATATCAATCAGCGGCAGGCTTTCTGAGGTCCGTTCGAACGCGGCTGAACGGCTGCTCGATTTCGTGTCGGCTGTACAACACTGCGACAACTCGCAGTCATCGATTGCGTACAAACTACTAGAAAACGAGGCGTAATTTGCGTTTGCGTAATTTCGTTCACGAATGCAGCTATCCGTACTGTCAAAAGGGAAATGTACAAAGCGAAAGTGATCTCAAGTGTCGCATATGCATGGGCTGGCATATCACGCACCTTTATTCCAAGCTGCAGCTCCGCCGACACGAAATAGACATTTATGATCCCAACTTATAGCGCTATATTTAGGACGGAAGTCTGTTTTTTGGACAGGAGATGCCCATAAAATTGTATCAAGCATTTAATATTCAACAGCGCCTATACTCCGGCAGTGCGGCACAAACGAAACCAGCGCAGTCTCCAGTGCGAGCCAGCGAACTCCAGCGCGTGTACAGCGCACACCAGTGCGCCCCAGTGTCATAGCAGTGAAACCAGCGTCTCGCCCAGTGTGACCCAGCACTTCTCCAGCGATCTCACCAGTGTCGCAGTGACTCCCAGTGGCTCCCAGCGTGCGCCAGCGTCCCTAGTGCCACCCAGTGTCAAAAAACGCGCTGGTTTCACACTGGAAGGCACTGGAAGACGCTGGTTTTTGCAATAGGGTAGCTACACTTAAGAGACCTTAAGGCGAAATCATTACTCATGCTCATGACTATGACTGACCATCAAGCTTAAGCCTTTTCCTTCACTTAGTACCACATCCGAACCCATTCCATTGGTTTTCAAGTGTTAATCTTTTTTCGGTGAGTCATTCTCATTTTTGCTGAGTCGTGGTCATTAGTAGAGACCGGATTTTAGGCAAGTGCCTTTATTGTTCCATGCGCTCCTATCGCCCCACTTTGATATATGAGCATGAATTAGAGGTTAAGAAGGGCTTTCATAGTGTTTTTATAGTGCCTATAAATGCCTATTTTGGCGTTTGTGCCTAAATGCCTATAAATGCCTATTTTCATTATCGGCGCCTATATGAACACTATTTAACCGCAAGTTTCGCTTTGGAGTGCAGTTAGAGACCGTTATTCATGTTACCGGGCAACATTGACTGTTCGGAACTCTATGGGGTTCAACCTAGTCCTTTAGTTCAACCAACTCCCGGAAAACAACTGCTAGCAGCATTGAAAAGGGACGCGCCGGCCAGCATACGCCGCCGCGCTGACATTCCGGGAGCGGTTGGCGAATGCGAAACCACGGAGAGCCATCAGGGGAAAGGAGAGTGAAGAGCAAAAGAAGAAAGAAAAATGTGATGCGCATGCGGCTTTTGTTTTGTTTGCAATTTACTTTTTAAGGTGTTCATCGCCGTGGGGCGTTCCTTCTCAGCGTACGAGATCATTTTAAGTGACAAGAGGCACAATTTTGAATCCAAAAATCCGGAGATGGTGGTAGTTTGCTATTGTTTCCACAATCTTCACGCTTATTCTCAGACTATATTCCGCCTGTTCTCTAAATAGATTTTATTGCGATAGCAATTATATGGACACTCCAAAGCAGATTTCTGCCGTCGGCGTCGCCGTCGTCGTCGCCGTTGCCGTGAGGTTCCGTATGACGTCAGTGGAAATGAAATCGTCGCCGTGCGCCGAACGCTGTATGTGCGTGTGAAAGGGCGCGAGGGACGCGCGCTTTCACGGGGAGAGAACGCACGGCGAAGAACAAACGCGCGTTCTGCGCCGTGCTCCCCTAAGGGCTGCAGAAGTAGGCGTCTCTTTCCTCCTTTACAATCACCATATAGAACAAACGCGCCTTCTTCCGACGCGCGAAAGGCCGTGGCGGGGAGGGGAAGGGAGGCGACGTTTAGCTGCGGCACCAAGTGCCTATTTATATCAGACGCTCCGGCAACAGTCACCAACGCCGCACGCATTTTGTGCGAACGCGGGCAAAACGCCGACGGCGTCGACAACAGTTCTGCGTGTTGCCGGTGCTGCTGCGTGTCCAAGGTTATACACCTGATAAAGCTACTATCATTACTACGTATAGCTCTCTACAAATTTGCTATCGTAATTGATGCTTCGCCTTTCAGGTGAAACTGCGACAACTTTTTTTCAAACATGTGTACTTCAAATCGGCGGAAGAGTATTTGGCAGTGGTGGGACGTCTGGCCTGTACAATTCGGATAATGTCATTGTAGATGACGAAATTGCGAAGAGCGGTACCTAACAACCCTCATGTAAGAACATGCTAATTTCTTAATAAATCGTAGTCTCTCTTGCAGTTGTTATTTGTCTGTTTTTCTTGTCTTAATTTATATGCGTCAGGCAGACATAAAGTACCATTTTTTTAAATCAGTATTCCCAGGTTTCAAGTATTCTTTTTCATGCTTGTTTCACTATATGCGACGTTCTATACAGTGGCCATTGAACATGAATATGAGCAGGGTTCTTATTGAATGAAGCCAATTGATCGTCATTAGTGCAGCAGTTTTATGGTACAACTGCACGGCTATGTTCAACTGTTGGCGCCTTTGTGACATCATAGACAATAACATTTCTTGTTTTCCTGTCGTAGATATAGGCCGCCCACGTCTTCAGTTGTAATTATTTGTCTTTATGTAAAAATTTATTGTGCCTATATTTACGACGTCGGAGGCCTAAAGCGTGGTTTTGCCTGCCTATTTGTGGCGCGTAAAACGCGCTTTTTTAATGCCTATTTTAACACAGCGCGGGAGGGAGGGCGGCGACTTCTACTTTTATATCAACTACGTACTTTGCGCACACCGTATCTTCAAAGCGATCTCCAGATGGCTCTGACCTTTGTATGCGCTGTGCTTTCGCCGCTCAGTATCCGTTGAAGCAATAGACCGCACAAACGTTCACTCGCTGCGGCGGCCGCGCTTGTTCACGCCATCGTTTTGACAGTGGTGGTCTGTGTTCATAGAGTGTGACCCATTCATGTTTGCTGGTGCGCGCTGACACCACGCTTGTTAATTCAGTTAGCAAACGAATGAGTTCAAGTTTATGCAGCTGATAAAACTACTATCCCTACTCCGTATAGCTCTCTACTAATTTGCTATCGCAATTGATGCTTCGCCTTTCGGGCGAAACTGCGACATTTTTCTGCCGTTTCGTCACCCGCCGTCGCTCAGCGTCGGCACTGAGGGAGGCGCCAAGCCGAAATGTCGTGCTCAAGACACACAAGAGATCTCGCCGCCGACGCCGCCGGAAAAATCTCGATGAGCGCTCACCAATCAGACCGTGGCCGCGGTCGCGCTGCTGGAAATATAGTTTCTCACTGTAACACCTAGAGGGTAATTTGGCGCCACCGTCTATGCGAGTTTCTTAAAGGGCGCCGTACCCTCATGGGAATGACGGGATATGTGTCTGCGAGGCTTGTGTTGGCTGGTGTTGAACGAGGCTTCGTCTAAAACGTGGATATGGCTACACACATACTGCGTTCTTGAAATAAAATCTACATAAACGGCTTTCATTCACTCATATTACATCTATCAATAAAGTTTACTCATCTATAATGCAGGACCAAGCGAAGAAAAGCAAGAACACATGACAAGTTGTTCCAAAGCGAGCGAAAATCTGGTTGTCGGCCCTCCAACTTTAGCGGCCAGCTGATACTCTTTACGTTTGAAATAATTGTGCATCCTATAGTAAGTCCTCAAAATTAAACAAAACATGTTTTTGTGTAATAATAAAGCTAAAGTAGTTTTTTGCGTGCGGTTTTAGCAGGAAATGAATCATTGTGACAGACGTAACGGTGCTAGCCAGGCGCGTCTTCAAGGCTTTCTTGGCTCTCCGAGAACGATGCCAATCCGAAGTCACAATATACCGGCATTCCCATGGATACCACAGCGCAGCAGCACCAGTTTTCCCTCTAGGAAATATAGTGAGAAAATCTATGGCTGGAAACTTTTGCAAGTGACTTCCGCAGCAACCAGTTCGCGTGCGCGCCAGCATGAGGCGCCCGTAAGTACCGATACCTAAAGTCCCTATATAAGAAAAGTACCGCCATATTCTCTTTCCTCCGCCGCCTCCTCTCCTAAAGCGCTTGCTTTTTTCTTTACTTTTTTGCTTGGGAAAGCCAAGTCGACGGTGGCGCACCTAGAACGTCCACGTTGAAGCTTTCAGGCAGGGCGCGCGCCGCTGCTGCCGCCGGCGACTGCGGCTGCGCAGAGGACTTTCAACATGGCTCTGAGGCGGAAAAAAAGAAAATATAAAGAAGTGAAAAGCGCGCGCTATCATCGTCCAATCGGAGATACAGGAGAGAGAGAAGCGGCGTTTATCAAAGGATGGCGGTACTTTTCTTATATTGGGACTTTACCGATACCTTAGGAAAAGTACCGCCATCCTTTGAACAACGCCACTTCGCTCTCTCCTGTATCTCCGATTGGACAATGATAGCGCGCCCGTTCACTTCTTCATATTTTGTTTTTGTTTTTTTGTTTTTCCGCCTGAGAGCCATGACGAACGTCCATATGCGCAGGCGTCGTCGCCGGCGGCGGCGGCGGCGGCGCGCGCCCGGCCTGAAAGCTTCAACGGGACCTTTCGAAGGGGCGCCACCATGGACTTGTTTTCGCACGCAAAAAGCAAAGAAAAAAAACAAGTGTTTTAGGAGAGGAGACGGCGGAGGAGAGGGAAGATGGCGGTTCTTTTCCGAAGGTTGACATTTTCATCCAGCACCACCGCGCTCTGGCAACGGTGTGCGCCGGCATCCGGCGCCTCTAGGAAACTTCTGGTAGCCGTTCCTTTTGCTCATTTTTGCTGGTATTTGTTCGCTTCTGTGTTATTCTGTGTTATTTTTCGGGTATATCGATATAAGTGCTACTTGTGGCATTCAGTGTGTTGCGTGACGGCGAGTAGCTCTTGGAGCATCGACTGTTTTTATTACGTTTACTCGTCAACGGTGTTTTTCAAACCTGGGAGCCTACCAAGAGCTCTCAGATTTGCTCCGCTCAATTCATCCAAGGTACGTTACTACCTGGAGTAGCCGGACTGCTATAATGCTGAATAATAAAAGTGCTACTGCACGATTGTTCTGGCCGTATGTCGTGTTACTCACGCGAGAGCAGCTCGACTCTCGCCCCGAGTTTGCCCGCTCGTCCAGTTTCTTGCCTCGGCGTGGATCACCATGCTACGAACATGAGTTAAAATTATTGTTTAGCGGATGCCATGATGCCACTGTTTTATTTTAATCTTTTTCGTATCTGGGGCACAAGTGCACTTCTGCAGCTTTACTACCTAGGTACATCTGCGCATTGGTTTATCATGTTTAACGTCCCAAAGCGACTCGTGCTATATGACGGACGCCGCAGTGGAGGGCTCCGGATAATTTCGACCACCTTGGATTCTTTAACGTGCACTGACATCGCACAGTACGCGGACCTCTAGCATTTCGCCTCGATCGAAATACGACGTGCGGGGCCCAAACGGCGCCTTTCGGGTCAGCAACCGGGCACCGTAACCGCGGAGCCACCGCGACGGCATGTGAGCATTCGTATCGGCATCGCAGAGCAGAATCGCAGAAAAGTTAGCGATTTCCGTGCATGCATGTAGGAAGTTTCGGTACATTCAAAAAGCTTTTACGAATTAACGGAGGCCAATTATGGATTGTAATCTCGTGCCGAACACTACAGGTTTCATTTTGTTAGAAGTGTGATAAATTCGGGAGCATTTAAGTTAGTCCCATTTCAGTCGACCTAGGCTTCTTGCACTAAATGACGTTTGAGAATGTACAGTTATTTGTGAATGCATATTGAAAAGCAGAAACAAGGCATATGACGCAGAAAACATGTGCATGTACATAAGCACAGCTTACCACTTCATCCTCCATCTTGCAGCAATAAAAGTGCCATTGCGAAATGCAAAAGGAGCCCGTGTGCCTGTGTTGTAGGGCACGTTAAAGAACCCCAGGCAGGCCCCGGAAACTCCGCTGGTTTTTAGTCCACGCGAATGGTAGCGCCATCCATGCGATGGATGCGGAACCAAAATCGCTTTTTCTTTTTTTATTGTGAACCCTCTCTCAACTTTGTCGTTTCTCTCTCGCCTTCAACTATCGGCGGTGCGGCCCGCGCTCGTCGTCGGCCGTGCTGATAACGGCCAAAACGGCAGAAATATTTTTTTATTTTTTCATGCATTATACGGTCAGTTTTTCGCCTTCCGTGCTAGCAGTGTGGTCCGTGTGGTAACCTACCGTTGCACGTTTGTCGGCTTTTTTTCCGCCATGTCTCGCAGCTGTCGCTGTTCGTGTGTGGTTCCGTGGTGTACGAACACATCAAGACGAAGTGAGCCATGCGACGTGAAATTCTACCGTATCCCTAAAGAAAACAGGTGAGCACCGTGCTGTTTACTTCCCGGTTTTTATTTGTGATAGTAATTGTGCGCAGTCGTAGCCTGCATGCGGCATGGCTTCTCGCGGGCCATTTCTGTTATCGGCCTGTATATTTTTTCACGAAAGTGGGTGGGCGAGGTCTGCGCTTATTCGCTGCATGCTTCGTCGCGTGCAGCCGGCGCCGCAGCTGATAACATAGCAAAAAATGCGTTTTACTTCGCGTCAGTCGTCGCTTACGTCTATCACTTCATGTGCCAATTGGCGTTGACGTCACCATTCACCCAGACGCCGTTGAATCATTCCCATTTTTTATCTTGAATCATGTGTAGTTCCCAGAGCCAGTGCATGCATTCCGTTCCACATCCACGCTTATCACGGACAGCGGTCGTTCCACAAGCGACAGCAAGTAAAAAAAAAGGAGAAGAAAAAAAAGTAAGATAACTGACTATCTCTTATCAAATTTACAGGCTGACATCGCAGATAGGCCGCAAGTGCACATGCCGCGTGCATGCTTTTGGCGCTTGCATCCAACATATCTCGAACCCAGCGACTGCCGGTACGCGGCTACATGGCTGTCCGATGGTGAGGCAGCAGTTGGCTGATTTAAATTAAATTATGGGGTTTTACGTGCCAAAACCACGATCTGATTACGAGGCACGCCGTAGTGGGGGACTCCGGAAATTTGGACCACCTGGGGTTCTTTAACGTGCACCTAAATCTAAGTACACGGGTGTATTCGCATTTCGCCCCCATCGAAATGCGGCTGCCGTGGCCGGGATTCGAGCCCGCGACCTCGTGCTCAGCAGCCCAACACCATAAGTTGGCTGATTTGAAAACACCACAACGATGCAGTAAATCTTTATGCCAACAAGCAGCGAACATAAAGCTCCTGATAAATATAGTACCACCTGTGCGTATCGCAAGGAACACGTGTGTAGGTGTGCGCTTTGCACTTATTTCTATCTAATTGCTCGCGATCGTTTAAAAATGCGTTTCTGGGAATTAAGGTTGACATATCACAACTAGTATTCTGCCGTGATGGGAAACGAGTTCTGTTTTGTATGTTCCAACTGCGATGTTATAATTTATGATCTTCACTGTTCTTCAGGATGGAAGCGTTTTTAACCTACGCCGGAAGGATGGACCTAATGGGTTTGCCCAGAGACAAGGTCAACAACCGCAGAATATGCTCGGGGCACTTCACGGAGATGGATTTTATGGACCGAGCGAAAAGCAGCCCGTGAGAAGCTATTCTGCAGGTTGGCCATTAGATTAATTACAATAAATGTTTTTTACATGTGCGTACATGGAACACCATCCGCGTTTTGTTGCATTCTATAGTGTGTTGCAGTGTCGTTTCCAATTCTGGTTTTCGCAAACGAACACAATAAAGAGTCCAAAGAACTGTTGTGTTGTAAGTGCAATTATTTTTGAAATATAATTTGGGCGCATGCTTGCTTGATACTAATAATGAACGGCACTGCGTGCATGAAAACGCAAAAAGAATCCACTGCGCACATGCACGCAGCACGAATGCACGAATGGCACGGCCGGACAGGAGAGGAGCGCGGAGCACGCGCCTTGGTCCGGTGGTGCGTCTGATAACGCCCGCGACAAAAAAAAAAAAAAAGCGCGCCGTGGACAGCTAAAGATAGATAGATAGATAAAGAACTTTATTGAGGTCCTGAAGGATTCCGCCCCCGTTTTATAGGGGGAGAATCGCGGGCCGCTCCCACGTAGGGACGGGGAGGCCTAGCCTCACCGATGCGTCGTGGGCCTTCTGGACAGCCTGGAGTTGTTGTAGTAGGACCGGGCTCTTGATCATGGAGTGAAATTCATCTTCAGAGAAGTGATGCTTTCCCTGTAAAGAGGGGCACCTCCAGAGCATGTGTCTGAAATCACTGCGATCGTTACAGTCTGGACAATGTGCTGAAATGTCTGAGTAGTGACTGTAAATGGAGAGACTGGGGTATGTCTCCGTCTGAAGCATGCGAAGAGAGATTGCCTGTGGCCGAGACAACTTTTCGTGTGGGATTGGGAAGGACCTACGGCCCATTTGATAGTGTTTCGTGACCTCGTTGAAAGTAGTCAAAATGTCCCTAAAATGAAGGCTGGGGGCTGGTTCCTCCGCCTGAGCCGCGCAAGTCCCGGCGCGGCAAGTGAGACCTCGCGCCTGGGAGTGGGCTAGCTCAGCTAAAGAAATAAAAAAAGAGCATTGCGCGTTGCATGAGGGGAGGGTGAGGCGAGGCTCGCGAGGAGGAATAGGGAAGAGGGAAAGGAGAAATGAGCGGAACAACGTTATCATAAAAAAGGAAGAAAAAAAGTGCTATAGCGAAACGGGGAGGGTAAAAAAAATCGGGCCGCTTTTCTTTATTTTTTATTTTTTTCGCCACCGTAGTACCGTCATCCATCCGCTAGGGCCTAACTGAAGTGTGCCTTGGCGCTAGCGTCGACTGAGCGTCTGCTATAAATGAACCAATGGGAGGTATAGGAAGATTCACCCCCCTGCCCCAGGTGGTCAAAATTAATCCGGAACCCTCCACTACGGTGAGCCTCATATTTAGAACTGGTTTTGGCACGAAAACCCCAGAAAGAAGAAAAAAGTGCCATTAAAGTTTTTCTTGTTTTCGGCAGTCCCATTACCTGCCTTGAAGACAACAGTCTGTTTCGAGACATGGCGTAGTAGAGCTTTCGCTCTAAAACAAAGCAAGATCACCTAAAAGATCGCAGCTATAACATTCAAAGAAGCATTCAAGTAAATATGTGCCTACTAGACGACATGTTAAGGCCATAAAGGCTATAGCAAAGTGTTCCGAACACTGGCACTACACCTCGTTTCGCAGGAATCTGCGCTCGATGGCCACGTAGCATTGGCTCTGCTGCACGGAACTACTGAAACAAAGTATAGGTACCCATGCACTTTTGATTAGTGGTTTAACTTCTGCTTTGTAGTTTTTGGTGTGATGGAAGTTGTTTCATTTCATTTATTTACTCTCAAGGCCGTACAGGCATTACAGAGAGGAGTGGCAATAGAAAAAGGAAAAAATGGCTAAAGATGCAGCACATGATCACAGATCGCTGACTTGAACACATCATGATTTGTGATAGTGACGATGGAGGCGGGAAGGCGATTCCAGTCTTGACTTATTTTCCGGATGAAGGCTTCGAGGTATGCATTGCTTTTACACTGAGGTACCCCAACCTTCATTTGATGACCAATACGGGATGACAAATGGCTCGGAAGCGAAAAAAGTGTAATTTTTAGGTCATTATTGGTGTAGTATATTTCATGAAACAAGCATCAGCCGGAAATTCGACACCTAGTAGAAAGGAGAGGTAGGTCAAGATTTTGCTTCATGCGAGAAACGCTGGCTAAGCGATAGTAGTTAGAGAGGATAAACCCAGTTGAGCGGTTTTGAACCGATTCTAAGGCCTGTGTTAACGAGCTAGTGTATGAGTCCCGTATGGGCGAAGCGTACTCTAGTTTAGAACGCACGAGTGTTTTATATAGTAGAAGTTTCAACGGAACGGGAGTGAGGCGGAAATACCGCCGAAGAAAATCAAGGGTACTGTTAGCATTGTTATTAACATGGTGGATATGTTTCTGCCATGACAGGTTATTAGAGATATGGACGCCTACATACTTGTCGATGTCGACGAACTGAAGAGGGCAACCGTTAAGTTCATAGCCCTGAGAAATGGACTGGTTAATTTTTCGAGTCACCCTGATTGCTTTGTATTTGTTAATTTTTTGTTTCATAAGACATGTATCACAAAAAGAAGACATTTTAATTAGGTCAGATTGAAGAACGGAGGAGTCAGAATCAATAGAAATTACGCGGTACAGAACGCAGTCCTCTGCAAAGAGTCTTATATTAGAAGCAACAGAATCAGGCAGGTCATTTATATAAATTAGAAAAAGAAGAGGCCCAAGGACTGACCCCTGAGGAACATTGGATGTTACATTGCAGCATTTAGAGTCATGATCATTAAGACAAACATACTGTGTACTCTTCTGCAAGAAACATTCAATCCATTTAAGCAAGCTACAATCTAAATGGAGTGCGCTAAGTTTCAGTAATAGTACTCGATGTGAGACGGTATCAAAAGCTTTCGCGAAGTCAAGGAAGATGCAGTCAATAACTGAACCTCGATCAAAAGCGGAAGACAAATCATTAGCATATGTTAATAATTGAGTCTCACAAGAATAATTTTTTACGAAAGCCATGCTGCTGTGACGCAAAAAAGTTATTACACTCTAGAAAACTAATCAGGTTTCCGTAGATTATGTGCTCTAATAACTTGCATGGAATGAAAGTTAAGGAGATCGGCCGGTAATTTAGGGGCTTATGAACATCACCAGACTTGTGGACTGGAATCACCTTCGCCATCTTCCAGTCGTCCGGCAGTGTTGAACTCTGCAAAGACTGAGTAAAAATATATGACAAGAAAGCAGATGAATAAGCTACGGTACTCTTAAGGAATTTGTAATCTATGTTATCAACACCTGCCGATGAGGAAAGTTCGGCTTTTTTAATCAAATGGTATATGTCATCAACGTCTATCGAAATCGGCTCCATCTCAAGGAACGTAAAGGCACGTGCGGACGGTGAAGTATCTATTAGAGCGTCAGAAAAAGATAGCGAAAATGCGTTGTTAAAAGCCGTTGAGCAAAGCTCACGGGGGACAGGAAATCTAGCGTCAATTATCAGAACCATTTCTTTGGGTTTGCGTAGGTTGATAACGTTCCAAAACTTCTTAGGATATGTTGTGAGCAGATGTGGTAGTGTTTCAGAAAAAAAGTAATTCTTGGCTGAGCCATTTTATATTCAGATGCCATTGGCAGCTTTTGCTTAGGTTTCCCCAGTCAGCTTGAAGCGTCGAAAAATGCGTTTTTTCTTGTTAACATTTAAACACAAGTTAAAACGAGGAGCCCGATAGCATGGAGATAATAGGTGAGTCGGAATATATTTTTTAATTAGTGTTTCAACCTTGTTTTTGAAGAGGAGCCAGTTTTCTGCGATAGACCTTTCCCAGAAATGTGTAAAAAAGAAATCGGCAAAACTTTGTAACTCGTTATTAATCGAGGAAAAATCTGCTCTAGTGAAGTCACGATTTTTTTTACAGTATTTTAGACTCTGGGGCGAGCGTAAGGGGATTGCAAAATGAATCACGGAATGATCGCTTAAACCAGGTATAATTGATAATGAAGAAATTGAATCAGGAGATGTGGTGAAGACGAGATCAAGGATGTTGGCAGAAATTGCAGGGACACGGGTCGGCTCTTGTTACGATTGGCGTGCCCCGCAATGTATTTTGATCATCATTCTCTTCTTTTTATCCGTCACCAACCATGCAATAAACAGTGCAAGTTTTGCACTAGAAATCGTCTTGCCCCTGCGTGGTCGCCAAGGTCTACCGGACGCCTGCAGCCTGCCGAGAACGCCACGCTACCCAGTAGTAACGCCGGTCGAGGTTGGAGTAACCGGCGTCGCAACACTCTTTAACAAACTGGGTGAGGCCAAAGGTCCAACATATATCAAGAAAGGTTGAACATTTGGATGAGGATATAGTCACTGATCGGAAGTTAACAGCCCAGTCAATATGGCTCAGTAAAACTTTCTGCTGGGCGAGTTGGTTCATACTTGCAAAGGAAATGGTTATGCGCAAAAAAAAAAAAAAAACACGGACACAGAAGTAGACGGGGACGAGCGCAAACTTTCAACTGACTTTATTTTTTCCTGCGTTGTCAATATATACTCTGAACGACGTAGGCACAACAACGGTGATCACATGACACACTTACAACGTGCCGCGCAAGAACATCATCTCAGTTTCTTTTAAAGAAATTGAAGTATCACTTATACAGCCATCTCCTTTTGACGAAATATGAAAGGCTTCCAACAGTTCACGGGCAGTAGTATCACGGCTTTTGCCCAAAATTTTGATGCCTCGGAAATTTGGTACACACATGCAATGCCGGACGTGCGCAGGCAAATGCGCATTCTCATTATTTTTAATCGACAGCTCATGTTCCCTTGCACGAACGTTGACACACCGCCCGGCAGTTGCAGAGGTTCTTCTGCGAGAGTCGAAAGCAGCCCGCGCTGGTGCAAAAACTGGGCTGCAGTGCTGGAGCCGTCCTGAAGTGTTGCCCTACATACATCGCACCTCTCATAATTTGAAGAAGGTTGCGAGTAGGCACGCTGTGCCAATTGTTTTTTCAGCCCCGCGTAAGCTCGCTGGGCTCTGCCCGAGGATTTGTGCGACTAACAAGAAGAATCCTGGAGGATGCGGCAAAAAGCACGAGCCGCCCTACGTAAAATGCGCGGTTGGCGTTGTGTACGAAATTCCGCTATCATGTGGAAAGACGTACGTAGGGCAAACTGGGCGGTGTGTCAACGTTCGTGCAAGGGAACATGAGCTGTCGATTAAAAATAATGAGAATGCGCATTTGCCTGCGCACGTCCAGCATTGCATGTGTGTACCAAATTTCCGAGGCATCAAAATTTTGGGCAAAAGCAGTGATACTACTGCCCGTGAACTGTTGGAAGCCTTTCATATTTCGTCAAAAGGAGATGGCTGTATAAGTGATACTTCAATTTCTTTAAAAGAAACTGAGATGATGTTCTTGCGCGGCACGTTGTAAGTGTGTCATGTGATCACCGTTGTTGTGCCTACGTCGTTCAGAGTATATATTGACAACGCAGGAAAAAATAAAGTCAGTTGAAATTTTGCGCTCGTCCCCGTCTACTTCTGTGTCCGCGTTTTTTTTTTGTTTTTGCGCATAACCATTTCCTTTGCAAGCCCAATCAATGCCGGGGAAATTGAAATCACCGAGCAAGAATATTGGTGCTTTTGTATATTCAACAACGATTTGGTCAAGACAGTCAAATAGTTCATTGCAAAATGTGGATGTACTGTCGGGTGGTGGATAGCAAGCGGCAAATTTCATGTCTTTGTTATTTATGTGAATACAACAGCACAAGAAATTACTCTGCGAAGGCACGTGTATATGAAAAGAGGTGATATCAGATGAAACAGCGATCTAGGTCCCACCGCCATATCGTCCTATTCGGTCCATTTCTATATATTGTAAGCCTTACTGCAGGCGAAAAGTCCGAATTTTCAATTTTATCTGAAAGCGAGGTCTCGACTAAAACAACAATATCTGCATTACACGTGTCGATCAGCGCAAACAGGGCATCGCGCTTGTTAATGATCGAGCGGATGCTAGTGAACAGCACAGAGTAATCGTTGTCATGCTTATTCTGTATGGCCACGCGATGCTAACTCGAAACAGGCGATGGGGTATTCGCAGAGAAATTTATTGCGCTGCTGCCTACATAACCGCTGGCAGTAGCAATACTGTTCTGCTGAAGTTCATAAACGGTGTCAGTTTGAGAGCAATACACGTAGCACGTTTTGTTGATGGACAATTTGTTGTACCTTAGATGATACAATTGATCAGTTGATGGCCTGGTGCTCGGCTCTTGTGGGGCTTCACATTTCGAAAGGGGGCATAATAGAGATTTCCCGAGTTGTCTCTGCGCGCCTTTTAACCAACCACAGACGGCCTTGTTTAAGAACATCCGCCGCGTTTGTGGGAGGCAAGTGCTGCCGCTGGGTATACCTATCTCGGTAAAATAGGTACAAGCGCGCTATTGGCCTGGTGCTTGCCCATTATGGGACCGCAACGCTTGGAAAGGGGTTTGTCCCCAACCCGAAGGCATCCCACCTCAATAGGTGCATTTCGGGCGCTACAAGGGGAATTGTCGCCATGGGAGCAGCCAAAGCCGAATTTTTTGTGCTCCCAACGGCTTCGACGGGAATTTTGGGCACAGGCCCTAAATTCCCAAGCGTATCACCCCTCAAGAAATCCGAATGCTAGGCCGGGGTACACTTGTGCCCATTTCAACGAGTGGGACTGGACCTTCTTCCAATTCAGCTATGCGCATGCGCGTACCCTCGCCCAAGCTGCGTTGCACACCGCGCCGCCATTATCGCAGGGCAGGTGTGCGAAGTGAGTACGTGAACCCTTGCATGATCCGCGGCAATTTCCTTAGTTTGAAGGGCTGAACAATAATTTTTCTCGTGTTCTGGGCAAGAATATCGGTTAAATTAAACACTCAGTAGTTCGTGGGAGACTGCAAGCACTTTTGTCGATGAAAACGACTCCGTGAACTAACGCTCGAGCGATAGGCGCAGCGTTTGCGACGAATGTCGTGCCGGGCACTTGCTGTACTGTCGATTTCACAAACCGGCGTGGAATGGTGAACGTATTGTACTGGAGTAAAGCGCACGGTCAAATAAAAAAATACCATATGTTATCAGTGAGTTATCAAGCGATTCTTGCTGAGTGAGGCAAGCCTGCATTCTGGTAACAGCATGACACTATAGCGCCGTAGAGAAAGTAATTCAACAAGAGTGGACACTCCCATAGAGCCCAGCGGCCGAATTTACTGCAGCGCGCCAAGCGGTCGGCATCAATCACTTCCGTTTTCGGTTCTGGGCGCGCGCATTTGGAACGCTAGCTAGAACGGCCGTCTGCGCCCCCCTTTTTTTCTTCTTTGTTTTGCTCGACCGCGCACGGTCTTCGTGCGGAATCGGTTTACTATTTGGTAAAAATGATTGCAAACGATCTTGTCAAGTCCCATCAAATCTGTGCCACGTGTAACTTTACAAAGTAGACGCAAGAACCCTTGTGAAATGAGGAACTATTTATTTTGCTCTATATGAAAGCTCGTTTCGCGCTTTTTGTGCGTTCATCCAACGTTCTGACCCCAGGTAAGCAGTAGTTCCCGTACGAAGCTCCACCGGATGGCATAAGCTGAAAAGAAGTGTATTACAAGCATGTTACATTTACGAGCATGTAACAGCATGTTACAAGCATGTGTCATTTTGCTATGTAACCATAGTAATACTGCGTGTAGAGGCTAAACATGCGAAAGCGGTGAATGGGCGGCATTACAAGCAAAGGCAATTCGCTTTTACATACATTGCGTATAAAATACCTGACTCATCCCAAACAATACCATAAAATATGAAAACATCTGATTTCCAAGCATTCCCCCCCCCTCCCCCACCCATTTCCGGGTATTATTTCCTCCACTTTAGCAGCACAACTACACGGGTGACTTGGCGTTTCCAAACGTTGCCATAGAGTAACATACAAGGATAAGAGGGGACACTTCCATAGGCCCCTGCGGCCGATTTTGGTTCGCAGCGCACCTAGCGGATGTGTGGAATCTACGCAGACTCAGAGATTAGGACCGCAGAAAAACTAATCTCGAAGGCTATGTTCTGGCGATTAGAAAATGTACACGGCTTCCAAGATTGCTTCCGTGCAAGTGTTCGTCCCGGAGGCTTTATTATGGCTATATTTTGATTTTTTTAACGCGTTGCTTGCATGCCTCGAGTAGCTTCGTGTAAGCTCTACCGCCAGAGCAGCAAGCTCACGATGCCACTGTGTGTTTATGCAGGCACTTTAAATAAACATGACAAGTGTTGGAAGAGACGAAACTTTATTTTTCAGTCATTCTCAGTAAGCACATGTACACTTTTTTTCGCAACGTTCGATGAACGCAAGCACAAAAAGATGGGTGCACTGCACAATGAGAGACATGCCAATACAGCTGCCACATGTTGAGAATAAATTTCACAAAAGGAATAAACAGGCGATATTATGAAAAACCCCACAGAACAGTAAAACTGCATAAGACGGCATTAGCATTAAAGAGGAAAACAACGCTCGTCCTTTGAAGCCTAACCTTTCTTATTAAGTGGTAGTTTCGGGCTGCATAGCAAACAAGGAATGAAGGCTGCTCACTGCAGTTGTCAGCCAACCACGCTCTCTCCCTGTCCTGCCCTTGTTACTGCACCTCGCAACGCAGCAGTAATTCCCGTAGCACTTGACTATGGTCGGCATGACCTGAAAAAAAAAGTATTGGTTATGTCTTCTCTCCCGCCTTAGCACAAATTTTCACCTACGCACTTCAGATCGCCCTTTCGCGAAAAGCGTCACGTGCAATTGTCGCAGCTAAAAAAAAAAGCAACCTGCGGTGCTATGCATGCGCCACTGAGGCAAGGAGTGTTTATTCAGAATACGTCGTAGCCACAGCTTACAAACATTCTTCTCAATTCGCAAGTTCTCGTTAATTGCGCTAGTAACAAAGGCTTCAAGCAATCTGCGCACGCCACGAATAACGATCCTAAGCATAACTGCATTATTTCACACAAGTGCAACACACGTGCATTAAATTCAGACTACGTATACCGGCGTGTGCCGACTCACTTTCTCGCGCCCAGAAACGATTTTCTCGCAAACGTGCTGCGCAGCATTCCAAATTGCTGTTTCTTACATAATGTGAAGAAATCCACGAACATCATGCGCGAAGTGAAGAACACAAAAAGCTCTCTGCGCCGAACAGCACAATGCGACAAATGTTAACTTACGGCTGAAGTGACAAATACATAAGCAATTTGCAAAGTAATGAAGAAAAAAGAACGTAATGAAGGCCTTCTTACCAAGCAGCAGCCAAGCAGACAGACACGTTCTGGCAGGCGAACCCAGCAAAGACCACGCAGACGTTATCGCACATCTTTTGTAGCGTCGCCTTGCCTGATCACACCATGGCCGATATTTTGTAGCGATGCGTTATTCTTTATACTAGTTTTATCATCCACCACTCACGGCCGGCTGATCCCGTTGATAACGTCTACGTCTTCAGCCACATAGACAAGTTGACGTATAGTGCACTATAGAAAAGTTACTACAATAGATTAGTAGTACGCGCGTTCCCTTGGAGACAGGGAGTGTTGTATTGCCCTCTAGCGGGCGGCATGAAGCTGCGTAGCTCGGCCGCTTTTAGGCTCGAGTGGCCACTCTTGTAATCCGTATGTTACTCTATGACTTGGCCTCGCGCGATCGCGACGGTACGCTATGTATGTACACTAACACGGACGCAACAGAGGCACCCAGCCGGACCAATACCTGCTACCCGTACTCAAAATAAATGCGTGGGTGCAAAGCCTGTTTTCAGTCCTTTAGAAGGCGGAATTTTCGCATTGCAAGTTTCTGATATGTTTCTCGGCGTTATCTTTTGCGCGTTATGCCAGCGCCAGCAACACACTCCGAGGCGCTGGCGTCGCCGTTGAGAGCAGTCGCACCTCGCGTCGGATCCGCCAATTTTCGGCCCTCGTGCCGGTTCTTTTTGCCCTATCCGGATACATTCTTCACGAGTGGGTGAAGCAAGTCGTCAGGACCAATTCTATACCAATCTAATCCCGATACTCGGCTGGGGTGGCCCAGGAGAGTTTTGGGAACCCCTTCACCACGCCGCGCGCCACCTAGGCATATCCGGCATGGCTCGAGTGCGACTGCCCGCACGCCAGCCCGCAGACGACGGGGCGCCCGCCACTATCTCGTCGCCGCCATGGAGAACGCTGTCGAAGACAGGAAGTCACCCTCGAAGAACTTTAGGACGCTTCCTGGCAGACGCCAGGCCTCCGTGCCCAAGAGCAACGCCGCGCAGCGTTGCGCCTTGCCGCTGCCGACGCAGCTAAATCGCCGCCATCGAAGCAAGCGTTTCGCCTCCTCAGCCCCGCCGCCACGCTCCGCTCCCTCGCTACCCGGCCGACACGATTCACGTCGTCGGCTGCCCAAAAACCCCAGTTGACCTCACCAAGCCGTGGCATTTAAGGCCAACCTCCATGGAGCGAAAAAGCGACGAACTTTCGGCGGCGGCCGCTCGGCGACGGCCGCCCGCCGCCCGACGTCAAAAAAATGACTGTTCGCCGGCGATCAACTCTATCCAGATATTCGCCGCCCAGCGAACCACCGCCGCCGGAAGTCGTCGCGCGCGGCGGAGAGCGTGGACCAATCGGACCACAGCGCAGAGGTTGACTTCCGTCGGGCGCTCGTCGACGGGAGTTTCGGTTGTTGACGTTTGGCTACTGTTCGGCTATTTCCTACCTTCGTTTCAAACGCTTGTTTTCCAGCGTTGTTTCACCTCCTTTTTGGTTGTTCTGTCTCAATGTTCTAGTTAATGAGTCACTGCTTGTTTGGTGTACTCTATGTAGTTAGAGGCTTCGCTTCCCGGTGATGTTCTGCCCATGCATGCCCGCAACATGATGCCTTGCGTACCACCGCGTTTCGGAAAGACGTTTGATTGAAGTTGGCACATCCGAGAAAAACGCGAGCAGAAGCATCGCGTAGGTGCGGCATATGGGCGGCTCGCTACTTTAAGTGACAAAAGAGCCTTCTCGCAAGCCACGTACGTAAAACATGGCGGCGGGCCCCGCTTCCCGCTTCGAATTGAATTTAGCATGGCTTTTGTAGAATTTGCTTCGTTCGTAGCGAATGACTGCGTAGACGGCTTTCGCTTAGTCTCAGGCCGCTTCGACGACAGTGTATTATGGATAACCTTGTCGAGTTTTCGCGATCGCTTCTCGTTTCAAACGTAATGAAGCCTAACGAGGGACCTTCGAGATATGTCAGCGCCACCTATCGGTGAAGCCGAGAGATAGGCGTGCCGATAGCATATGGCCTCTGAGATCGCAAGATCTCGCAGGCCAACTAAAACTGTAATTAATAAACGCGCGCGGCTTAGCGTACGCTATACTTTAGCGTATAGCGTACGCTATTAGTTGCGTACGCTGTACTAAAACTGTCTAATAGCTGTCTGTGTTTCCTCAATGGCAGGGCAGGCTCTAAGGTGGTAGTTGACGGGAGAAAAACTCAGCTGCTCGCGAGCGGA
Source organism: Dermacentor silvarum (assembly GCF_013339745.2). NCBI lineage: Eukaryota > Metazoa > Arthropoda > Arachnida > Ixodida > Ixodidae > Dermacentor > Dermacentor silvarum. Next base: position 356,910,723 of record NC_051154.1, on the reverse strand, counting down.
GAGAGCCGTAAACAAACAGGGTGGCAGACGAGAAATGAGTAACGGCGAAATACCGACGTGCCACGGTATTCACAAAATAAAAAAGAAAAGTTACAGTCTAAATAGATGCCGGCTAACAGCGAGCACTTATTGTACGCCCTTTTTCAGGTCGGGCGCCTTATTTTACGTGTAAAAACATTGATTTATGCGCTGTTTTGCCTTCTGCTTTCATTCGCCAACGTCGCTTTCGTAGCCTATCTCTTATGGCCACAATGACTCCTCGCGGGCTGCGTCTACCGCATGGTCGGCGGCGTTCGCCGGCTCTTGCTTGCATGGAGTGTGGTGTCACGAATTCGCGACGGCGCTTCGCGCTGGATTTTTCGTCACGTGAAATTCGTCGCAAAAGTTCGCTGCATGGAGGTTGGCCTTTATACACCGTCTTGCTGCAAGCAGCAAGCCTGCAAGACCTACCGCCCGCATCTCGCGACACGGTGCGGCTCCACCCTGTCAACAACACCTTTACGCTCAGCGTCGCGGAATCGGCTCGCGCTCAAGTCTACCTCCGCATCAGTTCCCTCACGCTGTCCGGCACCACCTTCACCGTCCACCCATACGCACCACCACCGGACGATGCCCTACGGGGCATATTCTACCACGCCTTCGATGATTTCACGGATGAAGCCATCCTTGACGATCTGCAGGCAAGCAATCCTGCTCTTCTATTGTTTTGGCCGCCGTATGGGCAAGACTCCGCACATCTTGGTCACCCTCACGGACCCCAAGCTACCCCGGTGGATCTTCTACCATAGAGTCTACCTTCGCCTCCTTCCTTTTCACAACAAGGTGGAGGCCTGTTTCAACTGCCGCTCGACTGGCCACCGGACCGACGGGTGCCCCAAGCCACAGCAGGAACGGTGCCGTCGTTGCGGCGACACTCACCCCCCACCGCTCAAGGGCTCGCCCCCCACTTGCAACACCCGCTTCATCGTCTGCAACTTGAATCACGCCACGCATAGCTCCAACTGTAAGCACCGCTACGTGCAACGCCCTCAACGCCCGAAGCAAGCGGCAAGCGGTCCTCCACCGCCTCCACCCTCCAAGTCGACCACTGACTTGCCGACCCTCGCCCCGGCGACTTCAAACCCGCCTCTAAGCCCACCCAGTCGGCGTGGTCCCGCGGACCCTCAGGCTCTCCCTCGGCGTTCCCCTCACCGCAAGTCGCCGCACTGCAGCAAGAAAACGCCTCCCTACGACAGCAACTCACTGCACAAACCGCGCAACTTGCAGCACAGAAGACCCAAATCGACTCCTTCCAAGCCCAACTGCGAGCTCTTGAAGAGAAGTTCGAGGCAGCCATCACCCTCCCATCGTGTCTGCCTTCCTCAATCGCCACCTCTTCTGACGTGGATGTTCAGACCTCCGAAGGAGGCACTATAGCAAGCGCCGCCGACCAGAAACCCCCCTTGCATCTCTCCATTTTTCCAAAGAGGTCCAGGCACTCATCAAGACGGCACTGGTGAACCTCGAAAAACGGCAGGATAGCCGTTTCAACTCGATCTACCAGCTTCTCACGGCACAGCAAGAAGCTCTCAATGCCATCCGCACGGACTTCGCTGCCTATTCCCCCACCACGTCCTTCCAATCTCTTCAAGCGATGGTCGATACCCTTCAAACTTCCATGCTCGCAACCATCCGAGCCAAGCCACCCCACCCCTCCACGCCCGCACCACATCATCATCTGCCGCCCGACTCTCGCAAGCACAGGCCGAGGAGACACCTTTTTCTTCCGCTACTAATCATGGCGGACCGCTCTATCGTCACCGTTTGGGAGTGGAACTGCCGTGGTTGTCGCCCCAAGCGTAACCACCTCCTTCTACACCTTCAACAACTGGACCTCTCAGTCGCTCCTGACGTCATCGTACTACAGGAGACTCACACCACCGTTTCTCTCTCGGGCTACGTCGCCCACGACCAAGTGGCTCATCACCCTCTGCCCCATCCCGTCACGGGCGTCCTCACTCGGCGGACGCTCATGGTCAATCGAGTCGATCTACCCTTCCCTATGGTCCACCACGTCTTTCTCGAGGTCCTACACCAGCGACGTGAAGACCCCTCTCTTTATATTCTCAATGTTTACACCCCCACGCGTCACCAAAGACTTGTCGCTCGTTGCTCTGCTCCGTGCCGCTGCAGCGAGAGCAGCCAAATCCCCCCTCCTCGTTCTGGATGACTTCAACGTCAGGCATCCGGACTCGGGTTACTCGAAGGCCGATGGCCCCGGCACGAGGCTGTGGCAGCTCGCACATGACCTCCACCTCTCCCTGCTCACCGACCCCACGCAGCCCACGCGCATCGGCAACAGCGTGTGCCGCGACACTACACCAGACCTCAGCTTTTGCCGTTACGTGCACGACGCGTGCTGGTCGAATACACATCAGTCCCTGGGCAGCGACCGCTACGTCCTCACCATTCAAGTCCTTACCCCCCCTCCCCCCCGTGCAAGCCGCGCCCGCACACGACCCGGTATACGGATTGGGATGCGTTCCAAGTCCACCGGATGCACTCTGCTGCCCCCACATCGAGGACCTTTCGATGTGGACCAACCAGCTACTGGCGGACCTCGACGGGGTCACCGCCTCGATCCCCACCACGAAGGACCATCCGGCAATTGACTCCCGCCTCGCCCACCTGTTAGCGGCTCGCAAGGGCCTTGCCAACCGTTGGCATAAGCAACGTCACAACCGTCACCTACGCCGCATCGCGTGCCTCGATGGCGAGATCGAGCATCACACCAGTCTGCTCGCCCGCCAAAAGTGGGAACAGCTTTGCTCAGGGCTCTCCGGTCAGCTGGGCTGCAAGCAATCCTGGCATCTCCTCCGCCACCTCATCGACCCTGCTTCCACCAAGTCGGTCGCTCGGCATCAATTACAACGCGTTCTCCGGGCCCACCCCGGCGACACTGTCGTCGGGGTAGGCCCGATGGTGTGAGCAATATGGCGGTCGGACTACAGTCCAACCGCCATATTGCTCACACCATCGACCAGCTCTCGCTTTCGGTTCAGCAAACCGCGCGCATGCTAGCTCGTGTCCGAGCGCGGCGCACGGGCATGCGCGAACACGATCTCCTCCGCCTAGTCGACGCTTTCGTCGTTTCCGGTCTCACGTGCGGCCTTCCTTATACTCGTCTTCGCAAATCGGAACGCGACAAGGTCAACGTCCTCATCCGCCGGGCATACAAGACTGCCCTCGGCCTTCCCCCCAACGCGTCCACGGCGCGTCTCCTCCGCCTGGGAGTCCACAACGCGCTCGACGAATTGATCGAAGCTCACTGCACCGCTCAGGTGCAACGCCTTCATCGTTCGCCGACCGGTCGCCACATCCTGTCTTCCATCGGTCATGACACCTCTTCTCACCCGCCAGACCTGGTCTCACTACCACATGATCTTCGGACAGCCTTCTCCATCAAGCCGCTACCCAAGAATATGCTCGCGGGACACCACGACGCCCGCCGCCAAGCCCGTGCAGCCATGCTTCATGCCAAGTACGCCGACCACCCGGCCGTCGCCTAGGTGGATGCGGCCCGATACGTCTCGCCCGGGGACGCCTTCGCAGTCGTCTACGTCTCGCCATCCTCGCCGCCCTCGGGGCCGACAATCGCGGCCGCCGCCGTTCGGACACCCTACGTCGTCGAGGCTGAGGAGGCGGCCATCGCTTTAGCCGCCACCTCACCGACGCCAGCGTCATACTGTCCGACTCCAAGCACGCCATCTCCAATTTCGCACGAGGGCTCGTCTCGCCTACCACCCTACGACTCCTTCGTCCACTCCTACTGGAAGATGAACCGCGGCACATTGAACAGGTCTGGGTCCCCGCCCACTCGGGGCACCCCGGCAACGAGTCGGCTCACCAACACGCTCGAATGTTCGTCGACCGAGCGGTGGGCCCCTCCGCGTCGGACGCGTCGGTGCCGGAGCCCCTGATCACCTACCACGACATTACCCAGCACTATCGCCTCGAACGGTACGCCTACCCACCCCCACATGACAGTCTTCCCAAGCGGTCCGAGATCACCTGGCGTCGCCTCCAGACCCGCACGTTTCGGTGCCCCTATGTATTCACACGTCCACCCTAGTGTCATCGATCCACGCTGCTGCCTGTGCGGCGACGTTGCCTCACTAAACCACATCCGCTGGAGCTGCCCGGCAGATTCCCCGCCCGCCAACCTCGTCTCGCCACCCTCCACCAATGAACAATGGGAGGCCCTTCTCTCCAGCACCGACCGAGACATCCAGACACGGGTCCTGGCACGAGCTGAAGACGCCATCATGAAACACAGCCTGGCAGCCTACGTAGCTTAGCCTCCCTTCTCCATTACCGCTTCTAATAATAAAGTTGACACTCACTCACTCTGATGTTATCACTCTTGATAATCGCCCATCGCGTTTTCGACAGGCGTGAGTACAAAAGTAGGTATATGTTGTTGCGGGGCCACAAAAAACGTCACAAACTTGTCCCTCTAAGATTCATTACACGCCAAACTAACTGTCACCACGGCCGAGCTCTTTATCGCTAACTGCGTCACAGCATGCTGTGCGGCCAGCGTGTCTCAGAAGTACCCCAAAAAGTAACGAACTTACTTTTCAGTTATGTCTGGCATCAGAGAAAGTGGCACAAACTTCTAGTAAGATGCACTAGACTACGCACCACGACCGAGTTGGTTCTGGCTAACTGCGTCACAGTGCCCTGCGCGGCCAGTGTGCCTCAGCAGAACCGAAATAAGTTGCAATAAGCCCCAATAGAAAGCGTCGGAAACATGTCCCAGCACGATTCATTAGCCCAAATTAACTGCGCCAGGACGGCCGAGCTGTTTTTCGCTAACTGCGTCTTAAATCTCGGTCCCGTGCCGTCGACTCTGAAACAAAATTTCTCACCTTGCCATAGTCCAATAGTGCAATGGTGTCTTGTCCCAGTGCAGAAAGAACGCAAGAATACGCCGGGACCCCAAGAAACCACGCTACATAAAAAAAAGAAAGAAAAACAAGGAGACATCCTCGCTCGCTTCGGTGGCATGTCTGGCGGATGAAGCATGCATATGGCACGTCATTGGCCTGTCGCTAGGTAACGCAAGAAAAATAAGTCGCAAAGTTTAGGTTGATTTATACGCAAAACGTTTTGGTTTTCGCCGTAAAGAATGAACAAAATAAATCACTGTGTCAACTTAATTTCACTTTCTTTTTTTTTCGATGCTCGCGGCAGCTAACGTTCGGCCTCAATACTATAGCGTGACATGTCCTCTCTTGTTGAATTTCTTTCTCTATGCTAGCGCTGTGATTATTCTCGCGTCACAATGACCTCGAGCCCCCCGAACGCGAGCCGCCGAGCACATGTGTGGTAGGTAGGCACTCTGCGATTCTGCACGCAAATCGAGATCACTGCGTCCGTAACCTATAAAATAATAATAAGGGCTAATAATTTCACTTGGACGCGTTTAGTCGCCAAATACGACTAACGTAGCGTCGTACCATGTCGAGCGAGATTGGCAAGGGGAACAGTCCGATTCGGAGACACTCCCGCCGTTTCCGCGCTGCAACGCTCGCCGATAGCAGACGACAGGGAGCGGAAGGACACATTTAAAATGTGTGCACTCCTGATTGGTCGAAGAGGCCTGTACCTTCCAGAGTGCTGCACGGAACTACTCAAACGGAGTATTGATGGCTGACATCTCCTTTAAGGACGTAATCATTTGAGCGAAATGCAATCTTGAGGAAGTTGTTCTTTCTGCATTTCGGTCTTGCATACGAATTTCCCATAGGCCATGCAGGCCTATCAGTAAAAATATATCGAATGGTACATACATCACCACGCGGAGTAACAAGACATCGGATACTGTGAGAATTTAAATCAAAACATTTTTTTTGCGAATTTAATGGAGGACATCCCCGAATAAAATAGCATATTACAATCATTAAAAGAGTGTTCAATAGTTCAACCGCGCCAAAACCATGAGTTGATTACGAGGCACACCGTAGTGGGGGACTCAGGATTAATTTTGTCCACCAGGGGATTTCAACGTGCCCCCAATGCATGGGACACAGACGTTTTTCTATTTTGACCCCATCGAAATGCGGCCGCTGCTGCCGGGATGATATCCCGCGACCTAATGGTTAACAGCGCAAAACCATCGCCGTTAGCCACTGCTGTGGGTCAAAAAAAAAAAGAAAAAAAAAACAAACTCAGGCATGAATTCCCGTATACAAGGTCGAGAAAAGAAATTCGAAGACACCACCAATTCTGGCTGGACATGAACCAAGTTTACCTGCAAGAAGGCTCGTAATAAAGGATGAGAGCTATATCCATAGAAAGAAAAAAAGGGCGAGAATAACTGTCGCACATACAAATGCACCAAGCCAAACCCTCCCGTACTCACTTGTCGAAAAGTGTCGCGTCTCATGGGTTCAAAACTGGAAGACAATATAAATGTTGAAAAATTCGGTGAAAATTTGAATGTAAAGTCTTGCGCAGTGTAGAACCTGAAGGAGATAAAAAAACTTGATTGTCAAAAACACATTTCAGGCTTCTGCTCTTCCAAATATTGAAAGACGGTGGGGGCCAAAGGTATATGTGTAGCACGGGAGGGCGGGATGCGTTTTCTCCAGTTGTGCGCACTTAATTTGTATACAGGCATGCAGTGGAACTCCTTGATATTCAGGTGACACAAAAGAACATTCAATGCCAGAATATTATGATGGTGTAATTGCCCATGATCCAAACCAATGCCCTGAGCTCTTGGAGCTATTCATCTGCGCACCGCAGACAGTACCAAACTCTTCTACGATAGAAAGAGCTTTATCTATGATGGGCTTGTCTTCGCAGAAGGAGGCGATATCATCAGCGTATGCTGACACATTTAACTCATTACCAAGAGTATTAAAACTACAAACATTGCTGCGGTTCAAAATGCTTAATTAGAATGGTTCTAAGTAAAGGGCGAAGAGGAGTTGCGACATCCTTGTTTCACGGAAGAACCGATGTGGACGGGATTTAAGAGGCCGCCATTTACAACGAAGCGAGTTGTACAATGACGATAACAAAGTCGAACGCCATTAAGCACTGTGGATCCAACATTCGCAAGTTCTAGAAGAGAAAATAAAAAGGAATGCTGGACCCGATCAAATGTTTTTTGCGAGGTCCATCTGAAGCATTGCAAGTTGCTCATTAGAAGTGGAACAATACTGAAGTACCATACGAGCGACGTGTATGTTAATTTGTATGGAACGGCCTGTCATACCTCATCGTTAATGAGGACAAATAATAATTGAAATTGCCACCTGAAACTATTTCGCAAAATCTTAGCAAAGATTTTTTAGTCAACCTTTGACAATGTAATCGGTCTACAACCCTCAACAGAACGTAATTTTTCTGTCAGTACGTTTAGGTATTACCACCGTATGGCTTTTTTTTTGTGAAAGACTGTGGTAAATCCTCTAATTCAAAGCTCATTAAAATATCCTCAGTAGAACAGGCGTAAGAAGGTACTTAAAGGTTTTATAAAACTCACCTGCAATTCTATCAGAACCGGCAGTTTTCGACATAGGTAATTGATCAATGGCAACCTCTACCTCCTGTTTAATGAAGGCACCGCTGATGACTCAACAGTCGTCGTCAGTTCAAGGAGTTATTATAGAGGCAAAGTACTGTAGAAGCTTGGTATTCTGGTCCCCAGAAGCATCATTGAAGAGCACCGAAATGAGACACAATTTAACTCGTGTCAGTTACTAAAGCCATCTTTCGAATACATGTCGCTAATAACTTCAGCAGAAGCATGGCGGGGTTCATTGATCAAAGCTTGACGGGTCGGCTTCTCAGAAAGCCAGGGGCGGTTATTACGTGACCGAACACGGGTGCCTCTATAGCGCACTGCGTCAAACTTTTGCAAGTCGCATTTCACGTTTGCAATGTCATGAGCGTACGTTCCAGGATCTTCACAACCAAGCTCATAAAGGCTATAAAGACTTTTCAGCAATTACTTCTCTTCAGATTTTTTGTAAAATGACTTAATACAACCAAGTTCAATGGCCATTGATCTGAATTCCTGCTTAAAAAGCTCGCATGCAGCGAATAGAGGAAAATCACAGGAGAAGCAGACCTGATCAGTAAACTTTCTATCGCCAATAATAGATGAATTTACCTTCCAGAGTGCCCACTGAGGTCGGAAACTAGCACGAGTGTCTCCGCCCAGTCGCGCAACTACCATGCAGTGGTCGGAGAACGAAATAGGGTGAGTTTTGCATAGGAGACCTCTGGAAATCACCGATGACGAAACATATCATACGATCGACTCGAGAATGTGAACTTCCCTGAACGTGCGTGTATGAGCAAGATATTTGCCCCGATGCTCGTATACATATGAGGCCCCCATTTTCAGTGATGTTAAATTCCACTTGACTACATTTGCCCCTATAGGTGTTATCTAAATAACGGTCAGTCACGTCGCATACGCAGTTGAAGCCTCCTAAGAGCACAAAACTAATTAAGGCAAATAACGGAGTTATACAGGCCACCGTTATGGCCACCGCTTACGCACATCACAATGCACGTAAGCGTGGACGTGTATGTTTCTTCCTTCGTCGTCATGCCGCCATCTGTGGTCGTCACAGCGTTGTGATTTCGCCGTCCTGACGCCATCATGCCGCCATGATGGCGGAGTGATGGATGCGTTACTAGTCCTGAACACGCCGCCTCGTTTGATGCATGCTTCAACTTTGAACGAGACCATCGCGTTGCCCTCCAACTCGTATTGCATCTCATGAGCTGCAATACGAGGTGCAACATTTATCCCTGAGGCTGCAAGCAGACCAGGTAAAATATATAATAGAGCGTCTGCCCCGCGCATCGGATAGCCAATTTCGCCTTGATCGGCTGATTTACCACCAGTTATCTTGCGCAAGATAAATGGTGGCCTTATTTATGAACATTGCTGGTGAATTCGCTGCTACAGTTACGCCTCCACCTCCGAAAGATTTTTAGAAACATCTACTCCCCTTTTATCTCACTAACCCGGAAGTACACAAAACGTCTGAACTGCCTAATTCAGCGAAATTCCTATTGGTTCAGTGGCACATGTTAGAAATATTTCGAGGCTATCTTCAGTTATTCACGGATTCATCTGTACACAGCGATGGCCAATTAAGGCGCCTGAGCAGCTTTCTTTGGCCCTTTGACAGAAATACGTTGTATATTTCACACACCACATCCAGTTCATCAACAACTGCGGAGCTAGCAGATACTGATGTTGCACTGAAATACGTGCAAGAGGAGTCCCTAAACATGGCCGCTAATTGCCATCTTTAGGGAATCCCACGCTGCTTTTAGCAGACTACAATGAAGTGACACTGATTGTACAGTTGTGCGCAGCATTACTTACTCTGCTAACAAAATTGCATCTTTAGGGGTATCCCTCGTTGCCCTATCGATTCCGTCGCCCGTTAAGTATAAACCCCATGCAAGCAAGGCGTGCGCGCGACGGCGACAAGCGAAGGGATGGAGATGGCTGTTGCGTTCGCTTGTCGCTGTTATGCCCCAAATCGGCCGTGCGTATTTCTTGTGTGCTTCCCACAAGGGAGGCCCTTTATCAGCACTTGCACAGACGGTGACGGGGTCCGACATAAACTGTGACAAACAAGCAAAGGAGCTCGTTTCGGGACGAAAACAACCGCCGCCTTCCAATGGAAGCGGTAACTACCACAAAGGTCACTCTCCTGACCCTGACAAGCTGACCATCACGGAAATGCCACTAATTGATTGGATTGAGTGGTTGCCTCGTATGCTGGGATATCGCGCGACAATTGGAGGCGGAGTACGGCGGAACAGTGCGACGTCATGGGCGGGATATTGCGAACAATTCGGCGATTATGATTGGCCAAGAGACAGTCATCAGATTCCCTAGTCTTGTCACCTAAGGAAGACAGCTTCATAAAGCGGACACCTTTGATGGAGTAAGAGTGTGTCCTGACTTGTCCTGACGTGTGCTCATCGATGTAGTCAACTCACATATTTAAAGTGCTCCTACATGGAGTGGGCTTTCATATCTGGAGCCAGTGTTAAGAATGTAAAATAAACCATTTTCCGCTCGCTCGTACTCCCGGACGTACTGAGCCCTATGGCTCGCGGATTCCTGTCCTAAACGCTACGCTGAGCCGCAACATCGCCTACAAGTCGAACCCCACACGAGCGAAGGCTTTGAGCAACGTCTCCTCGGTTTTGCCGTATGAGGACGGCAGTTATGGGTCGAAACTGGCGTGACGCGCGTGCTTAGTTAATTCAAGTTGATGTGTTTTACTGTAAAGCGCAACATAAAATAATTCTGAAGGTCCTGCAGTATGTTCTTATTCTTGCACGTATCAAAAATTTAGTCGTTTGCTCATTCCGTGCGATATAATCGGTAGTACTTGACAAGTGTAGAACCAGTTCCGACTTCGCGCTGTTGACTAGCCACCCATAGTACTTCCGCGCGACGAGCGACGAATTCTAGATTTATAGAACCGAGCGATCGAGCGATAAGAACAAGCGATCCGTTCGCGCGACGGCCGGTTTCGTCGCTCAAAGCCGTCGAGGTCAAAATCTATCTCATGGGGTTTGGACTTTAGAATCGCCGGAAATGGAGAGACTGATCGGCTGGCTTCTGCTTGCGCTCACACTTGATCTGCTGATTCGTCGCCACTTCCTCAAGCAGCGTCCAGACAAGAATGTCGAAAGTGGAGCTTATCGGTCCCGTATTCGCGGTCGAGGCTTGCTTCATCGTGTTAAAGCACGGTTATGGGCCTCCTGTGCTGTCTAGGTGGCGCTGCGAAAAAAGCGACTACGAGCGCCCCAATCGCAGCACTGGGTATAGCAGAAATTGAGCTGTCCCATGGCCTCTGAAACTGCACGTGCTTGGAGGTTTTGCTTCGGCCCTCCCATTCCGCGCACTCCCCAGCAAAAAAGTGCAATGCGGTGCGCGTGCACAGCTGCCACGTGATTGCGCTGTTAGCCGAGGGCTGTGATGGCCGTGCAGGCGGCCGTACAAGGCCGACCGCACCCGATCTCAACGCGCGCATTGCGTCTCTTTCCCCGTGTTGCGGGAAAACATTACACTGGATGTATCCCAGGCAATGTTTCAGCTCTGCCTCGTGCTCTGCCTAGAACATTTTGTTGACTCAACCATCTGGTCCTTTTGTTCCTTTAATTTATCCTGTACCTTTCTTTATATGCTGATCCATTGATTTCGTATTATCTATGCTCCGTACTTATGGTATGCTTTGTTCCATTTTTCTAAACAACTGTATGGGCTCACACACCATTGCATTGTCTGCGAACGTGTAGCTTAGCTTAATTACTGCCTGCCTCCTTTTAAAAAAACATTGCGTTGCGGTAATTCATCAATTTTTATGGGTATACTCGCGTTTGTACTCCATATCGGTTGCGCAATGATTTTCGTGTACTAGTGACTATTTTTTTCTGTTTGTAGCTTTAATTTCTATCGTAATTTATTGGATTGACTTTATTGATGTTGCGTGCTATTCCGTTGTTCGAATAATGTTTTTGTTACCTTGATATTTTTTTAAAAACTTTGCTGAATAACGCTTGTCTTAAGTTGATGTAACCGAAGTTCCATAGTGAATGTCTTCTTGAATACCCGAAAGATATTCATACATGAATATAGTTAAAAATAAATAAATATAATAAACGTGTCCTAAGCAGGCACGTGGAAAAGCGACGTTCTGTTTGGTGCAATTAACATTTTAGTCATTACTATTCGTAGTTATTCCAATGCCTGCTTGGGTAGCATCGCCATGCACTATAGTGGACAAATAAATAACGGCATAATTTATCATTACACTCTTCGCGCAATATTTCTCCCTCCATCGAACCTTGAGACTGCGGCTCGCAGCAGGCAGCTAGTGACATGCAAAGTCACGCAGTAAACCACGCGGATTTTCTTTAATCCGCAAAGGAACCTTTCTTTAAGCTTGCTGCGCCTAACCTGAAACATTCTTTGTGCGTTTGTAAATTTCAGTTACGCTTCACGTTGAATACGTTGGATTGACATACTTAATCCTGCCAGTTAGGTTTGCTAACAAAGCAAACACTAGGTGCATAGATAAAGCTCAAAATTGTTCTTTCTATACTCTCGTACAATTATTTTAAATGGCTTCACTTGTTAGCTGATGTTATGAAAATACGCACAACACTTCTTCATGTCAGTAAACAGGGTTCAAACTTTCAAAATCAAATGGCAAAGTTACCCCATTATTCAGTTGGTAACTTAGCACCATGAAGCCTTACTTTGGCGATCGCGGCACAAAAGATAAAATTATTCCTGCGGGGTACGTTCCAGAAACAGGATATGATTATGAAGCACAGCGCAGTGGCGAACTCGGAATTTAACTACCTCTGGCTCTTCAAGGGGCACTTAGATCGAAGGACTTTGGGGCGGATCATGGTACGTCTTGCTTAATTCACGTCCTATCAGGACGGCGAAATGCACAGACGAAAGCAAGCATGAAAACAAGCACAGACACGGGCAGGTGACTCGTTCAAAGCTTCAAAACCAACGCACCAGAATGATAAACATACATATAACCCACAAAATTTGAAGTATATATAGTTCGTTTCCGGGGTACAGGTACAAATATATTCCACTTCTATACCTACCCCCGTGAATGTTCTGGGAGTATGTGTGCCGAAAAAAAATTAACGCTTTCGAGAATAAGTGGGTGCCAACGCACACTTTGCCCCTCGTAGACCTTTAGCCGTCATATTCATGTTTGTAAGGGATGACATTCATAAGCGCAAAACACTTCTTTTTCTCGCCAGAAGGAGCCGCCCACGCCCATCACTGAACTTATGCCTTCTCCGTGCGAACAAGACGGCCGCAGCTAAACTTGCCAGTGCGCGCAATCTCTCTAATGCCATGGCTGTCCACTGTCGCAAGTGCTTAATTGGGCCTGTGTGGATCCCGCGCTTTCGTAATTGTGTTGCGCAGCGGTTTTTATAGTATTAAGAACGTGGAAAGAGCTAGTCTTCCACCCTTCCACACTATACAAGAGTAAGAAACTTAGCAAGGTGAACTAAGTCTACGCTGTCAAAGAAGTTTGGATTATTTCGGCACGCTGCAACTCGAAGTACTTTGAGCCCCGTACGACATCAAGATTTAGGTAGGCGCTGCGATGTTCTTTCGAGCCTTATTTCTCTGTGTGAAATTTGTGTCCTCATAATGTGAAAGCAAAGAAGTGCATACGCGATCAAATTTTACAAAGACCACTTCATCGGGGGCAAACGGCTACGACTGACCTTCGCCTCTTCAGTTATTCTCAAATCAGCGCTCGCTTCGTGTGGCCTTAATCCTACTGTCTTCAACCGCCGAAAGCCGTCGCGATCTTGTCGAAATCGTTCATATTTGCCCTGGAAAATTGAAGCGGAAGTCGAAATTTGGTAAATGGAAGTGTTCTTTTTTGTAATATATTCGCGAGAAAGTTAAACACGCAATTAGACATTTAAGAGGAAGGTTTATTCAGAGGCTCCTATGTATATACAAGTGAACGCAGAAGTTGTTTTTCTCAGCATCCGTTGCAACCATTTTTAAAAGTTTTTTTTTGCACGCAAAAGTGAAGCTTGACCGACTGTATGGAATGCGCATATGCACACACAAGCAACCACGCACACACAATCGCGCACGCTCACAAACACACGCGTGCATAAACACGCACTCACACGAACCAACGCACACACAACCATGCGCACACATACACACAAGCAGGAATGCGCCCACACGCACGAACACGTACGTACGAACACACACGCACACACACATACGCACAGCACAGATGCCACACGCATGCCCACACACTAACACTCAGGCACACACACACACACATAGCACACACGTACACACTGCAAATACGCTCCCACGCACAGACGCGCGCGCAAACATGCGCACACCCACATACACGCATACACGTGCATACATACACGCGCACATACACGCACAGTCTCGTACAATATCAGCTGCAACACGGCGCCCGCGTGTTCTAAAGGCCATTAAGATTAGAGTGCCTCGAAGCGCGCGCCCCGTGAGCGCACGGGCATCAACGCGTCAACCGCGTTTGTGCTCCGTCGATCACGTTCGATTGCCACCTCAAGCCGTTATGTACGTGAACTTCACGTTCCTGCCTCCCATTTCTGATGGTGATTACTTGTTGACTCCAACTTCACGTTCCTGCCTCCCATTTCTGATGGTGATTACTTGTTGACTACAAAATCCCAAGTTCTGTTGGCCCAAAATATTGCCGTTCCTCACACCCTCGTTACCTTAAGTAAGAACACAGTGTCACTGCCCATCGTGAACTTTAGCTAGTACACGCAAATTATCCCGGTAGGCAAGACTCTCGCTAACGTCTCTGCTGTTGACGAGCATGCCCTTTCTGCGTTCGCTGCTGACAATTCTTCGCCTTCCTCTACGGCCCCCACATCGCCCAGTTTACCTGCTGTCAGTTTTGACAAAATGAGAGCGACTGACCTCGTCCCAGCACACGCTACCGATATCCGGCACCTGTTGATGTCCTATCGAAACATATTTGACTTTCTTGACCGCTCTCTGGGCCAGACATCCGTTGTGGCTCATCGGATTCATACTGGAGACACCAGCCCCATCCGACGACATCCTTATCGCGTGTGCCACGCTGAGCGGCAAGTGATTCACCGCGAGCAGGGGCGTAGCCGCAAATTTTTTTCCTTGGGGGGGGGGGGGGGGGGGAGGCAAGCGTCACCTTTTCTCTACGTGACGTGATCGATGATCAATATCGGCAGTTTCAGCAGACTCTATACATGTATATCAAAGACATGGGACCCCCCGCACCCGCGTGCGTGTGTGCTTGTGAAGAACTTAAGTAAGAAGTAAAGTAAGCGCACTAAAATACAGGAAGTACGACAGGTTCGGTGGGCGTTTGGAGCACTGGCCTCTCATCGCACCACTGAATGGACCAGTCTTCGAAAACGCATCATTGAGACGACCCGCCCGAGCGGAGAAGACATCGTTAATCGCTAATCTCCGTTAAAGTAGATGGCGTCGTCCTCGTTGGGGCCAAGTGCGTTCCACAAGTGAAGGACGGCTATACAAGTGAAAATGGACCTGTGACCATGCTATAAAGGGTCACACGTGCAAACGCGCAGCGAACAAGCAATAGCTTGTTCGCTGCGTGTTTGCGCCAAAGAACTTAAATACGCGTCAAAACGCGTAATGCTTTTTTTTCGAAGCTTTCGTCGCCCTGCTCCCTCAAATGGGAGTGTTGCATTTCCTGCGGCAAGTGCATAGGCTGCTGTGTCTTCCGCTGTGTAAGAGCGTGCAGCAGCCATTTGCCTTTACGTCAACAGATTCAGAATTGTACTGAATGTTTCACCGCCCAGCATACATATTGCATGCGTACGCAGTTTTAAGTAGTACGTGCAACGCATTTCTGGTTCACTTAACGCTGGCGCGAACAGGAAGCGGCCTCGTACCACTGACAGTCTCGACTGATCGGTGCACTAGTGATGCAGGAATGAACTCCGGTCTTGTTCAGTGCATAGTGCACATAATCAATTTCTCAGAACGCGTGAACTCTGACGAGAACTGTCAGCGCATGCAACAAGAGTTGAATGTATAGCATGAACCACAGGCGCCTCCTGAAAATCAAGCAGGAAAGCTAAGTGAAATTATTCCGGGATACAGATTTCTCGAAAAGTCGTAAAAACACAGTTCTTAATTGTTAATTGTTGAAGTTTAACGTATGATTACGTATGAAACCATTATATGATTATGAGAGATGCCGTAGTGGAGGGCTCCGGAAATTCCGACTACCTGGGGTCATTAATGTGCACCTAAATTTAAGCAAACGGGCCTTGAGCATTTTCGCCCCCATCTAAAATGTGGTCGCGGCATTTGTTGCTTCATTTGTTGCGCATTCTCGACCAAAACCTCACAGAGTGCTAAAGCCTTGACAAACACCACGACATGTTTATCCGTATATATGCAGACATGATTCAGTGTAAATTACCAACCCAAACGGAAGCGCCCAGGAATGAAATTGATAGTAGCACCGGTTTCTTAAGTTAGGTCAGCGCGAAGCGACGAGAAAATTGGTGAGTAAGGGTGGGGGAGGAGGGGGGGGTTGTTGCGCAAAACATTTCGGGAGAGGTTGAAGCCACCCAAGCCCCCTTCCCCCGCCCCTGGTTACGCCCCTGAGCACGAGGTCGGCAAGGTGCTCGCCAAAAACGTCCCTGAACCGTCCCATAGTTCCTGTAGGAATCACCTGTCGTCCTAGTAAAACTGTAGTGAAGCGTTGGAACTCTGTAGTGGGTCGTTCGCTCCAGCGCCTTGAAGTGGGTCTCCCTCGCCAGTACCTTCTAGTGGGTCGTTTCCTTCGGCTCTCGAGCGCCGCTCGTGCTGAGAGTCCGTGCTACGCTTTTTGGACAGTCGCCCTTGCGCTGCTTCGAGTGCCATCCAATAAACATCCTTATAAATTGGTGGAGAGTGCTGTACCCTCAAAACCGCTCCGACGCCCCTTCGATGCCCCTGGAGCTTCGATCCCGGGCACTACCATCTGCCATGCCGCAAGACGCCTCCCAGCAAACGCCTCCTCCCGCACCACCCGCATGTGCCGGTGTCCCTCGTCAACGCGATCCACCTATCTTCACTGGCGCGGATGGCACCGACGTGGAGGACTGGCTCGCTATCTACGAGCGCGTGAGCGTACCCAACAAATGGGACGAGGTAGGAAAATTGAGCAACGTGGTATTTTACCTGGCGGTAGTAGCAAGTCTGTGGTACAACAACCACGAGTCCGATTTCCCGACCTGGTCCGCTTTCAAGACTGCCATCATCGACGTGTTTGGCCGCCCTGCTGTTCGTAAGCTACAAGCAGAAAAGCGTTTGCGCGAACGGGCTCAGCAGGCAGGGGAATCTTTCACCAGTTACATAGAGGACATCCTGGACTTGTGCAAGAAAACCAACGCGACCATGTCCGAGTTGGATAAGATCAAGAATGTCATGAAGGGCATCGACGACGACGCCTTCACCATGCTCCTCGCCAAAAATCCTCGCACGGTGGCAGAGCTAATAACGCTGTGCCAGAGTTATGAGGAGCTACGCCGGCAGCGGTCGTTGACCCGTCGGCCGCCAGCACGGGACGCAGATCTCGCTGGCTTGTCAACCGTTTCTGACTACACCACCTTGCTGGCAGAAATGAAGACAATTGTGCGCGAAGAAATTGCGCGCCAGCTCTCTCTGCTGCCCTTTGCCCACCCGCAGCATGTGGAACAGCCATCAACCACACCATCCGCCAAGTGATTGAACAGAAAATCGCCGAAGTCATGCCCGAATGTCACCAGCGCCCTCCGGCACCCCCGCCACTTAGCTACGCTCAAGTTGTCGCTAGAACGGCCCAAGCCATCTCTGCGGCTGCCCCGTTTAGTTACGCCGAAGCCGTCGCTGTACCACCGTCGTTCGAAGCGGTTGTACCGCCTACGTACGCCGATGTCACTAGGCTCCGTCTGCAGCCCACCATGCAGCCATATCAGCAGCCGCTACGTCCACCGCGTCCTGAGCCATGGGTTGGACCCTCTCCGGCAAACCGTTGGCGCACTTCCGACAACCGTCCCACATGCTTTGCGTGCGGTTACGCCGGCCACGTTGCACGTTTTTGCAATCGCGTGCAGCTGCCTAGAGTCGCATCACCCGTAATGAGCCAGTCCAGGCGCCCTAATTACGAACCACCACCGCCTGGGTCACCGACGTTCCGCCCAGCTCCATCTACCCGCCGTTCACCGTCTCCACGACGTCGCTCATTGTCGCCGATGCGGCCACGTCAGGTCGCACGCGATCGGGAAAACTAGACGTCGCAGTCCACGAGGCAAGGGCTGCGACACTATCGAACTGTGAAAGCCCTCAGCAGAGACCTTCGAACATGATAGACGTGTTTGTAGACGGTGTTCGCGCATCTGCCCTTATTGATACTGGAGCCGCCGTATCCGTTATGGACGCCACACTTAGCCGTTTCCTCCGAAAAGTGACGACGCAACTTTCGGGGCTATCCCTTCGTACGGCTAGCGCCCAAAGTATTAACCCAACAGCAGTATGCACAGCTCGCGTAGTCATTCAGGACGCCATGTATGCCGTCGAATTCATCATCATTCCTGCTTGCTCGCACGACATCATCCTGGGATGGGATTTTCTCTCCCGCCACAACGCCGTCATTCATTGCACACCCGCCGAAATAGAACTCTCGCCGTTCTCAGAGATGACGCCGGCCGACAGACCATCGCTTTCGAAGAAGATACTCGTCACAGATGATACCCAAGTGCCTCCGAACGCGTCAGCGGTTGTGTCAGTGTACTGCGACGGTCTCTGCGACACCATTGCACTCCTTTCGCCATCTGATCGCGTTCGCACTAGGAAAGGATTGTTGGTCCCCTTGGCGACAGTGCAACTCACTCACGGTGACAGTGCTATTTTTGTTAGCAATCCATCCCCATACACTGTCACATTGCTGCGAGGGGAATATCTCGGCAGAGTGGAACCCCTCGAAGACGCACAAATTGTGGATGCACCCGATGATACGCACTGGCCCAGCTCCTGTACGCTCAGTGCTGTTTCGAAGTCGGATTCGTCGCCCGAAGATGTATTTGGCTCCTCCATCGATGAAAACCTTACGCCGGTCCAGCGTTCACACCTTCTGTGTCTGTTGGAAGAATTTCGCCCATCTTTCGATGTCGCGCAGACTTCCTTGGGCCGCACGTCCACTGTCACCCATGGCATCGACACTGGCTCCCAACCGCCACTGCGGCAACGTCCATATCACGTGTCTCCTGCAGAGCGTCGTGTAATTAACGAGCAAGTCGACGACATGCTTTGACGGGATGGTATTCGACCATCAAACAGTCCCTCGGCGTCTCTGGTCGTTCTTGTTGCGAAGAAGGACGGTTCCGTGCGGTTCTGTGTGGACTACCGACGGCTCAACAAGATAACCCGCAATGACGTCTATCCGCTGCCACGAATAGACGACGCGATTGACAGCCTCCAAGGAGCTGAATTCTTTTCATCGCTCGATTTGCGCTCAGGGTACTGGCAAGTCCCTATCGCAGAGGACGCTCGACCGAAGACAGCCTTCGTCACGCCCGACGGCTTGTACGAATTCAACGTCCTGCCGTTCGGACTGTGTAATGCGCCCGCGACCTTCGAGCGCATGATGGATACCGTCTTGCGCAACCTAGAGTGGCACGCGTGCTTGTGCTACCTCGACGACGTCGTCGTTTTCGCGCCGGACTTCTCCACGCATCTTCAACGTCTCCGGCATGTTTTGACGCGTTTGAGCTACAGTTGAATCTAAAGAAGTGCCGATTTGCAGCACGGCAGCTGACAATACTGGGCTACGTCGTGTCCAAGGATGGAATTCTCCCAGATCCTGCCAAGCTTCGGGCCGTAGCCGAGTTCCCCAGACCTACGTCCGTCAAAGAACTGCGCAGTTTCGTAGGACTGTTCCCACTTTCGACGTTTCATTCGAAACTTCGCCACTATTATATCGCCACTGACGAAGCTCCTTGGCAGTACGGGGCCCCTCGACTCGTGGTCGTCAGTGTGCGAGGACGCGTTCGCAAAGCTCCGTCGTTTGTTGACGTCTCCGCCCATACTACTCCACTACGACCCTACGGCCCCTACAGAGGTGCACACGGACGCCAGCGGTGTTGGCCTTGGCGCTGTCCTTGCGCAGCGCAAGCCAGGGTTCCCTGAATATGTCGTGGCGTATGCAAGTCGTACGCTTACTAAAGCCGAGGCCAACTACACCGTCTCCAAAAAAGAATGCCTGGCGATCATCTGGGCCCTTACGAAGTTTCGCCCTTATTTGTATGGTCGCCCGTTCGATGTCGTTACTGACCACCATGCACTATGCGGGCTGTCGTCGTTGAAGGATCCCTCAGGCCGTCTCGCCCGTTGGGTACTTCGTCTGCAGGACTACGACATCCGCGTGCTCTACCGCAACGGACGCCAACATGCCGACGCCGACGCCCTCTCGCGCTCTCCCTTACCCGACGACAACGCCCGCTGCTCAGGAACTCAGCTGGCCGTTTCTTCCATCGACCTTCACACCATCGCTACAGAACAGCGCAAGAACCAATGGATTGTCTCGCTGATAGACTTGCTCACTGATCCGTCGGCAACACCACCCACTCGCGCATTGCGTCGTCAAGCCCACCATTTCGCCGTTCGCGACGAGCTCCTTCACCGACGCAATTACAGCGCCGACGGCCGCCAGTGGTTACTGGTAGTACCCCGCGGTCTCCGTTCTAAAATATGCGAATCGTTCCACTCTGATCCGCAGTGTGCACATTCTGGGGTATACAAAACTTACCACCGAATTCGACAACGGTACTTTTGGCGGGGAATGTACCGGTACGTGAAGAAATTTGTTCGCTCCTGCCTCGATTGTCAGCGCCGGAAATCTTCGCCGCACCTCTCGCCAGCAGGTCTACAACCTTTGCCATGTCCTAACCGGCCGTTTGGGCGCGTTGGCATCGATTTATACGGACCTCTTCCTCTGACGTCGGCTGGTAACCGCTGGGCCATCGTCGCTGTTGATCATCTCACGCGATACGCCGAAACTGCCGCCCTTCCAGCGGCTACAGCACGAGACGTTGCCTCTTTCCTGCTTCACCGATTCATACTGCGTCACGGTCCACCCCTGGAGCTACTCAGCGATCGAGGCCGTGTCTTCTTGTCGGAAGGCGTCGAAGCCATTCTCAAAGAGTGTCACGTCGTTCACCGCAAAACTACTGCTTACCACCCACAGACAAACGGTCTCACAGAGCGATTTAACCGCACGCTCGGCGACATGCTCTCAATGTACGTCGCTGCCGACCACACCAAATGGGATGCCATTCTGCCCTTCGTCACCTACGCCTACAATACCGCCCCTCAGAGTACTACTGGCTTCTCACCGTTCTTCTTATTGTACGGCCGCCACCCGTCGCACACGATTGACACGATCCTTTCATACAAGCCAGACACGTCTGAGTATACCCCTATATCTGCCACAGCCAGACATGCTGAAGAGTGTCGCGACCTGGCCCGGACCTTTGCTACAAATGAACAAGAGCGGCAGAAGAGCATTCGCGGCGACACCAGCACTTCTGCGCCCACGTTTTTTCCTGGGGCGCTCGTCTGGCTCTCAGTCCCTACCACCGCAACTGGACTCTCTTCGAAACTGCTGCTCAAATACGAAGGCCCCTACCGTGTCGTCGAACTCCCCAGTCCCCAGTAAATTACCTCATCGAACCCGTTGAACCATCTTCGGACATGCGCCGTCGAGGGCGCGACATCGTCAATGTGGAGCGCCTCAAGATATACCGTGACCCACTCATGGTGACAACCTGTTAAGTCGCCGGGCGGCTATCTTTTCACACCCGGGGTAATTGTAGTGAAGCGTTGGAACTCTGTAGTGGGTCGTTCGCTCCAGCGCCTTGAAGTGGGTCTCCCTCGCCAGTACCTTCTAGTGGGTCGTTTCCTCGGGCTCTCGAGCGCCGCTCGTGCTGAGAGTCCGTGCTACGCTTTTTGGACAGTCGCCCTTGCGCTGCTTCGAGTGCCATCCAATAAACATCCTTATAAAACAACAAAAAAGGATGGCAGCTGCCGCTTTTTCGTCGACTACATTTACTTGAACAAATTCACACGCAAGGACGTCTACCCACTGCCGCGGCTTGATGATGCCTTACTGTCTTCACGGGTCTACATATTTCTCATTCATCGACCTCCCCTCAGGATATTGGCAGATTTCTGTCGACGACCTAAACCGCGAAAAGACCGCATTTGTTACACCAGACAGCACATTCCTATTTAAAGTTATGCCTTTTGGCTTATGTAATGCCTCCGCCACGTTTGAAAGAATGACGAACTCTCTGCTTCGTGGCTACATATGGTCGACGTGCCTCTGTTATCTATATGATGCAATTGTTCTTTCGCCAACATTTGAGAGCCACGTGACTCGCCTATCGGCAGAGCTTGGCGCTTTCCGACGAGCTGTCCTTCAGTTGAGCTCTTCGAAGTGCAGCTTCGGCCGTCATGAAATTGCTGTTTCAGGTCACCGCGTGAGTTTTCGTGGCGTCCAACCTGATCCCGACAAAATTCCTGTCGTGACACATTTCCCTGCGCCGTGTTCGGCCAATGACGTCCGGAGCTTTGTTGGCTTGTGTTATTTCCGGCGTTTTGTCAAGAACTCTGGCGACATTTCCCTTCCGCTAACACAGCTCCTGAAGAAAGAAATCACATTTTGGTAGGGTCCTGAACAAGGCGATGAATTTCGTACGCTCATCAGCTTGCTTACCTCCCATGTTGGCACATTTTGACCCCACCCAGCATACAAAAGTTCGAACCGACGCCAGTGGTCACGGCATCGGCGCTGTTCTGGCGCAGAGGCAACAAGGCCAAGACCGCGTCATCGCCTACGCAAATCGCCTCCTCTCCCCTTCAGAGCGCAAGTTCTCGATCACTGCACGTGAATGTCTTGCTCTAGTTTAGGCAGTCGTAAAATTTTGACCGTAGTTGTTTGGCCGCACCTTTTCGGTCAACACGGACGACCATGCGCTGTACTGGCTCCCGTCCCTCAAAAACCAGACTGAACGACTAGGTCGCTGGGCGCAAAAGCTTCAAGAATACAGCTTCGATGTCCTTTACAAGTCTGGCGCCATGCACCGGGTCGCCGATTGCCTATCATGTCATCCCGTGGACCGTCCCAACCCGCCACCCACAATTCCGATGCCTGCGTCCTCGCCATCTCCGACTTGAGTGATGTACGCAATCAACAACTCAGCGATGGAAACTTACGGTCCATCATCGATCGTCTCGGCGCTACTCACTCCGACCCGTCCCTCCACCTGTTGGTTCTCGGCGATAACATTCTCTACCGTCGCAATACCAACTCCGACGGTCACGAGCTTCTGCTCGTAGTACCTACGACCCTCCGTTCTACTCTCCTCCACCAGCTCCAT
This sequence comes from Dermacentor silvarum, assembly GCF_013339745.2. Lineage (NCBI taxonomy): Eukaryota > Metazoa > Arthropoda > Arachnida > Ixodida > Ixodidae > Dermacentor > Dermacentor silvarum. The sequence continues at coordinate 356,887,689 of NC_051154.1, read as the reverse complement.
GATGCCCCAACAGCCGGGCACCTCAGAGTGTCCTGTACATACGACCGCGTGTGGCGTCGGTTATTCTGACCAGGCCTTTACCGTTCCGTACGCCGGTATATTGCTGCTTGTGAGTCCTGCCAGCGCCGCAAGCGCCCGTCCTTGTTGCCCGCGAGTCCACTTCAGCCTATAGACATTCCAACTGTCCCGTTCTACCGTGTGGGCCCAGATCTTGTTGGACCATTCCAGACTTCTTTCATGGGAAAGGAGTGCATTGGCGTAGCTACTGACTACACCACACAATATGTCATCACACGGCCACTGCCAACAAGCTGTGCCACTGACGTCGGGGAACCCGCCGAGGTGGCTCAGTCAGCTAAGGCGTTGCGCTGCTGAGCACGAGGTCGCGGGATCGAATCCCGGCCCCGGCGGCCGCATTTCGATGGAGGTGAAATGCAAAAACGCCCGTGTGCTTGCGTTGTAGTGCACGTTAAAGAACCCCAGGTGGTCAAAATTAATCCGGAGCCCTCCACTACGGCGTGCCTCATAATCAGAACTGGTTTTGGCACGTAAAACCCCAGAAAGAAGAAGAAGAAGACGTCGGGGACTTTCTGCTTCACGATGTCATTCTCCACCACGGCGCGCCACGACAACTGCTGGCCGATCGCTTCATTGGTTTCTTTCACAAGTCGTTGACGACATCCTTCGTTCGTGTTCCACACGTCACAAGCTAACCACAGCCTACCATCCTCAAACACATGTACTTACAGAGCGTCTTAATCGCACGTTGACCACGATGCTCTCCATGTGCATTTCCGCAGGTCATCTTGAGTGGGACACCACTTTGCCTTATGTGACATTCGCTTACAACTCGTCCCACCACGACACCGCCGGCTTTTCTCCGCTCTACCTGTTGTTTGGCCGTCACCCAACGCTGCCCTTTGAAAGCCTCCTGCCATAAGCTGCCTACGCTCCTACAGAGTACGCCAGAGATGCTGCGGCCAGTGCCCAAACCGATCGCCAGATTGTACGCGATCGTCTCTCTGCCTCGCAGATCTCCCAAAAGGCCCGCTATGACAGCCACCACAGAACCGTTCACTTCTCTCCAGGCTCTTTGGTCCTTCTCTGGACGTCGTCCCGGCCCGTGGGCCTGTCTTCGAAATTTCTGTCTCGCTACTCTGGCCCCTACAAGGTTCTCCGCCAGCTCAGTGAAGTCACATACGAGATCGCTTCGGTGGACGGCAGCTCGTCGTCGTCCGTACCACTTAGTGATATCGTTCACGTCACCCGTCTAAAGCCCTACTTCTCGCCTACGACCCTTCCGTTCCCTAAGCGCCGAGACGGCGCCACATGCAGCGGCGGTGGTCATATGTTACAAGCCATTCCGTACAGGGGAGAAAGGGCCAGCAAGTGCACGAAGACGATGATCGAAGAAGCACTCATGTAGTTGTTGTTCCGCCATCTCGGCTTCGCTCTGTATATATTCCATCAATAGATTTTGATGGAATATATACTGCACTCATCCTTATGTTGCTCCTTTTCTTCGTACTTTTGTCTTTGTGCACAAAAAGTGTTTTTTTTAAGTTTTAATGAATACATTTTCTCTTCTGTTTTGCCTACTTTTATCCCCGTCACATTATAGCACTTTTATTCTCCTCGCGGGACAAATTTTGTCCGTGAACTGACGGCGTCACCCAAGGAAGGAGCAAAGGCAGAACAAAACGTGCAGTACGACTGAGGTTTATTACATGTAACTAAATAAAGTCGGGCTTATAACATTCCTTGTTGCTTACACGGGCGCTGTTTGTGTGAAAAGCGCTGGGCGGAATAAAAAAATCAGTTTCGCGATAAGGGCGAAGCAATGAATGCGATAACATGTTAGGATATTACAGGGAGTCTAAGACTCTCAGCTGCAGTACTAGTATGAATACACACACACAGAGAGAGAGAGAAAGAAATAGAAGAAAGGAAAGGCACGGAGGTTATAACCAGACGCACGTCCGGTTTGCTAGTCTGCAGTGGGTAAAGGGCGTATGGGGATCAAAAGGGAGAGAGAGGGGAGATACAGAGATCGCAGTTGAATGCACATTTGCACGAGCACAGTCACACGTGTTTTCGTCGCTTTCTGTGCAATCGATGTCTACGTCCATGGTCCAATGATCTTTATTTCGAAAAATGGTCTAGATTCTAGCCGGTTCCATGCTTTCCGGAGAGCTTCATAGTCGACGTCGTTTTAGGGATAGAGACATAATATGTGTTCAACTGTTTCTACAGTCCCACAAGAGTCGCGAATGGGAGTATTCCCCATTTCAATGCGAAAACACTGGCCTTTCTAAATAGCACTCCGAGCCGTAGGCGGCCACCTCAGAGCGGGAAACGATTGATCGCACTTGTAGCTTTAGAGATGGATCAATGCTATGAAGATGACACTTCGGGACGTTCGAAGAAGACCAATATTTGTGTGCCATATCTTTAGCCATGATATGAAGCTTTCTTGCAGCGTTGGTTCTGAATGAGAGGATTGGAACTCGTAGGGCTTCCAGGTGGGCTTACCGGGCGACTCCGTCTGCGAGGTCATCACCAGTGGAAGGGGGTTTATTAACGTTGGACGCCGGTGGAAGGATTGCACGACGGGCACAAAGACAGTCTCAGCCGGCGTCAGCAGCTTGCGATCTACACTCGCACCTCCAGCCAAGACAGAGTCCCACTGCTGCGTCCGTTGCTTCAGCTCCACTACAGTACCCCGGCTGCGAAGGGCACTCATCCTGACGACTCAAGGCGACGTAAGAATAAGGGGTTCATGATATGGCATGAGGCGGCTCACGTGGACCCCCTGGCGGCCAAGACGACGCTAGTCGGAGGTTGGGTTGACCGGCTCAATAATATAGGTGACAGAAGATAGGCACTCCATGACGCGATATAAGGGCCTTGGTACTTCGGGGCAAACTTAGGAGTCAGGCTAGGGGAACGAAACGGTATGCGGAGCAATACGAGGGAGCCGTCGGCGAAAGCTTGTTGAATCAGACTGCGGTCACGGCGATCTTTCTGGAGGGCTTGGTTGTACGAAGTAAATGAACGGGCCAGCTGACGACACTATTCAGCATATTGAGCCATTTCAGAAACTGGGCTGAATTCGGAGACGTCCGGACGATACGGCAAAATGATGTCGAGTGTGGTGCATGGTTCGCAACCATATAAAAGAAAGAATGGAGAAAAGCCGGTGGTCGACTGTGTCGCGTTATTAAACGCGTAACTGACCAACGGAAGAACGACATCACAGTTAGAGTGGATAGCATGGACAGCATGGACAGCATGTCTCTCAGCGTTCGGGTGAAGCGTTCTATTAGTCCGTTGGTCTGTGGGTGGTAGGCTGTATATGTGCGGTGAACTGTACAGTATGAACGAAGGAGCTCCTGAAGGACATATCGGATAAAAACGCAAGCCCTCTGTCACTCAGTAGCTCGCGTGGTGCGCCATGACGAATGACGAAGTGACGTAAGATGAAGTTCGCAACGTCGCGAGCACCAGCCGAAGGAAGCGCGGCTGTTTCCACATACCTCGTTAGGTGGTCCAGTTAGACGATGAACCATTTGTTACGAGCGACAGAGCACGAAAGTTGGCCATAAATATCGATCCCGACACGGTCGAAGGGGCGTGCAGGACACGGTAAAGGCTGCAGGAGTCCGGGAAAATGGGGAAATGGTTTCCATTACACAATTGGCAAGGCCGAATGTATTTTCGGATATAGGTGTATAGTCTATGCCAGTAATAACGCTGGCGGAGCCGCTAATATGTTTTAAGTGCACCAGCGTGAGCATGTTCGGGGTCAGCATGAAAGTATGCGCAGACATACAGCATGTGGCTAGGGATGACAAGCAGCCATTTACGGCCATCCGGTCGATATTTGTGACGATATAATAATTCGCCCCGTATCGCGAAATGCGTGGCTTGGCGGCGAAGTGCACGTGGGTGTGCAGAAGTTGGCGGAGCGTAAAGAACATTCAGGAGAGAGGCGATCCAGGAGTCTTTTCGCTGTTCAGATGGAATGTCTGTGGCGGTCAGAGCAGCCAAGGGAAAGGGATGTTCAGCCAATTTCACGGGTGTGCGAGAGAGCGCATCCGCGTCAGAGTGCTTTCGCCCCGATCTGTACACCATGCGAATGTTAAATTATTGTAGGCGAAGAGCCCAACGTCCAACGCGAGCGGAAGGATCATTCAGGGAAGCCAACCAACACAGAGCGTGATGGTCAGTCACCACTTCGAAAGTGTGGCCGTATAAGTATGGAGGAACCTTGCTTATTGCCAACACAATCGCGACACACTCCTTTTCGGTTGCCGAGTAGTTGGATTCCGCCTTGGTGAGGGCACGGCTAGCATAAGCTACAACATACTCGGAAAAGCCTGGTTTGCGTTGCGCGAATACTGCACCAAGACCGACACCGCTGGCGTCCGTGTGTACTTCGGTTGGCGTAATCGGGTCATAGTGCCGCAGATGGGTGGTGAGGTAAGCAGATGCCGTAATGTAGTGAAGGCGTCGTCACAGGCTTGAGTCCAATTTGATTGGTCACCAGGGCGAGCAAGTAGCTTAATAAGCGATGCCATGATCCAGGCAAAGTTGCGGACAAAGCGACGAAAATACGAGCATAAGCCCACAAAACTGCTCAGTTCTTTTACGGTAGTCGGCTGAAGAAACTCCGCAACGGCTCGAAGTTTGTCAGGATCGGGAAGAATACCGTGATTTGAGACTACATGACCCAGTATGGTGAGCTTGTGAGCCCCGAAGTGACACTTCTTCAGGTTGAGTTGAAGGCTTGTGTTGGTAAGGCACTGGAGAATCGTGCGCAGACGGGCCAAATCGGGGGCGAACACGACTACGTCATCTGGATAGCATAGACAGATCACCCTTTTAGACCGCGTAAAATGCTGTCCATCACTCGCTCGAATGTTGCAGGGGAATTGCAAAGTCCAAATGGCATGACTGTGAATTCGTACAGGCCATCTGGTGTGACGAACGCGGTCTTAAGACGGTCACACTCGGCCATCGGGACTTGCCAATAACCCGAACGCAAGTCGAGCGAACAGAAGAATTCGACGCCTTGTAGACAATCGAGGGCGTCGTCTATGCGAGGAAGAGGGTTGTCACAAAAGAGCGCGTAATCCAAGCGCGCGCCGAGTGGCACGCAAGCCAGCGAAAGAACACGCCAGCCCCGCGGCAACTTCAACAGAGGGGGAAGCGCATAAGCCTCAAGCACGGTGGCCTCAAGCAACAACGCTAACAACGGCGCCGGAACGTCTAGGAGAGCCTCGACGAAGCGACGTTAACCGGAGAGAGAGAGAGAGAGAGAGAGCACACGCGCGCGCCGAGACACCTTGTCGCCCGGCGAGTCGACAGACATTACTACCGCGTGAGCATACACCAACAGGATGAGTCATCACCCCCCCCCCCCCCCCCTCGACAATTCTCCGACAGCGCGGTCGAAGGTACGAGAAAAGGGTAGAAGCTTTCCAAGCTTTGGCCATGCTACGAGATCACGACACGGATAGGAAAGTTAGAGAACGCCTGTGGAAGCTATATAACCGCCGTGCGAGAATCAGAGTGTGGAATTCAGGAATTCAGGAGTTCAGAAGTTCAGTCCGCACCGGTGAAGTGACGTAACGTGAAGACCGAGCGTCTGCGGAAGAAGGGGATTCCCCAGCAAGCTAGTCGACGGGTTGATCGAGCGTCTGCATTTCCGGAAGAAGTTCCTTCTTCGAGAATTGCGCGAGCTACGCCGAGATCGTCTGACTCCAAGACCAACCAGCACGGTGAATACGATTGGACACTTAGTGTTCCTTTTCATTTTGTTCTTTACGTGTTGGACTCTTAGTGCTTGTCGTGAATTATTTTCTTGTGTTTGTTAATACCCATCTGATTTGTATTGTGTATAGCCTAATTGTGCAAGTGTGTGTGTCACTGCATTGTGTGAAGAATATATTTTGTTGTGTTTTGTCAACTCTGGTCTCTGACTCGGTCTTTGGACAGCAACCGGCGTTCGCTGGCGCACCAGAGGGCCCACTATTAATTGTCCTTGCTTTCGTGGGATTATTTTCGGAAGCTGATAAGTCGGCTTTGGAATTTAGTCCGGCGTCTGCGCCTCGTTCACCGGGGTCTGTGACAAGGGTAAACATATTTTCTAGTAATTTTGTTGATCGAGACGCCGGTAGTCCAAACAAAACCTAACGGAACCGTCTTTTTTCTTGGCCAGCACAACGGGGGATGACCAAGGACTACAGGAACGCGTGATGACTCTACGCGGAAGGATGTCGTTAACTTGCTCCATAATTATACGACGCTCCGCTGTGGATACTTGGTATGGGCGCTGCCGCAATGGCATGTTGGTTTTCGTGTCAATTCTGGGAACAACGGCGTTCGTTCGAACTAATGATGCTTGAGGGAAGTCAAACGAATTTCTAAATTCGTCGAGAAGGGTAAGATGCTGCGCACGTTTATCCGGAGCGAGGTTACCGTCGATGGAAGGTAAAAATACGTCCGAGGACACGTCATCGAATGCAAGGTGAGGTGCTAGCGTGTTCAGTTCAGGCTTCGAATTGGGCTCGTAGGAGTCTATAGGCACGATAGCATCATCGTCGACTGACTGAACATGGCCAAGCGTCTCATTACGGCGCAGCCTGACAGGGCATGAGGTAGCGTTAGAAATAAGTATTACGGGGGCATCCTGGTGAAGTGCTAGGACGGCAAATGGCAGAGACGCATGGTGCCAGCGACTTAACACGTCAGACGGCGTGAACAGAGCTGTAGTTTCAGTAAGGGCAGCACAGTAAACAGGAACAATGACGCCACTGAGAGGGGGAAGGTCAGTGTCAGCAGCGACGACAAGCTTGAAAACACCAGGCACGGACATAGGGGCAGAAGGTACATAGCGAAATACAGATAATTCAACCTGAGCGTAAGCGCAGTCTATAAGGGCGTGATGGCGCGACAAGAAATCCCACCCAAGGCTCACATCATGTGAACACGAAGTCAACAGAATAAACTAAATGTTGTACAGTACGTATTCAATGACGACTTTAGCCGTGCATGCTGCAATCGGATGGATTCGCTGTGCACTTGCAGTACTGATGGAAAACGCTGTAGGTGGCGTTGTCACTTTACGAAGACAGCGGCAAAATTTCTGACTAATTACGGATATACTGGCACCATTATCAACAAGTGCAAGAGTTCTTACACCTTCAACAAAAGCTTCGACAACGTTGGCGGGGGACAAGCGAGGACATACACAGGTCGATGACGACGCAGCTCGTGCCTCCGGAGCTGCGGTAGTCAGTTTTCCGTCTCGGCGGTGGGTCGGCGACACATAGGTGACAAAGAACGGCGGTGTCGTGAGGTTGAGCGACGGGAAGCAAAGGGTTGAAAGTTGGAGTCAGGCTGGGGGTCTCGTGTGTATACCTCAGGTGACGCGTCTTGTGGAGTGTAATACTGGGGGCGGAAAGAATAGTTGCGGTATCTTGGAGCACCCGATGTAGCCGCGAAGCGCCTACGACAGAAGCGTGCAACGTGACCGGAAATTCCGCAAGCGTTGCGTATCGGTCGGTTGTCATCAGTGAGCCACGGGTTGACGATGTGCTGCTGTGGACAAGGGAATGGCGCTGGAGGCTGTCGGAGAGGTTCAGGGGCCAACGCTAGCGGTCGACGCGGAGGCTTTGCAGCGGCAGCCGCATAAGTGAGTGGTGCGGCAACAGGTGTCGGCTGAGAGGCGGACGGCAGCACCTCGGAGACCTGCTCCTGAATGACTTGTCGGAAATACGGTACCAGATTGTGCGTAGGCACTTCTGGGGTCAGCAAACACGATAAACTCGAGATATGCCTTGCCACTTCCTCTAGCACATATTCTTTCATTTGCGACAGTAGCGTCTCGTGGGCACCACCGATAGTTAAGGGGGCGAGGGAATCTTCTGTTGTTGTCCACCGCCGCACTAAGACGCGTTGCTTACGGAGCTCCTCAAAGCTCTGACGCAAGGTCGTAAGCTCAGCTACCATGCGCGGGTCCTTTGCTAACAGCATTTGAAAGGCATCGTCGTCAATGCCTTCCAAGTTGTGTTTAATCTTCTCTTGCTCGGGCATGGAGGGATTCAGGCGCTTGCACAAGTCGATGACGTCTTCTATATAGCTGCCAAATTTTCGCCTTGCTGTTGCGCACGTACGCGGAGGCGCTGTTCGGCGCGGAGCTTGCGCACAGCGGGGTGGTCGGAGACGTCTGCGAAACGTTTCTTGAACGCACTCCATGTTGCGAAGTCGGACTCATGGTAGTGGTACCACAGGCTTGCGTCGTATTTGAGATAGAACGACATATTCTGTAGTTTCGACGGGTCGTCCCACTTATTGTGGCCGCCCACGTTTTCGAATGTCGCCAGCCAATCTTCCACATTGTGGTTATCTGTGCCACTAAAGAAGGGAGGGTCGCGCTGGCGCAGCGCGCCGGTTACGAAGTCCTCCGGAGATTGGGCGGCGGCTTCTTGGGTGGTTTCGTCAGGCATTGTCGGGGCAGGTGGTAACGTCCGACTTCGGAATTCCAGGTAGGCATACCCCGCACCTCCACCACTTTAGAAGGGGGTTTAATAATGTTGGACGGCAGGCGCAAGGATTGCACGACGGGCACAAAGACAGTCTCAGCCAGCATCAGCAGCTCGCGATCTACACTCACACCTCCAGCCAAGACTTTGCTGGAGCCCTTAAGCGATAGATTGATGGTGGTCTTCTCTTATCTCATAGGACAGCTTGTGAAGAAGACGTGCCTCCGTCCAGCGGCATCGCCAACGCTGGGACCGCTCTGCTCGCGCTGCTGGTCGCTAGTGTCCTTGGAGACGGTGCCCCTCGCTGCCTCGCCGTTCCTTGAACTCGTCATGTCCTCTTCTCAATAGCTACGCATGTGTCCTGTGATATCAGAGAAAATGGAGACTCTGAAGGGCTGCCTTAGAGTAACAAAATATGACCCATTTCTGAGGTGTTTCTTGCAGGAGGTATTTTACAGCAGCACGCAGGGCAGCAAGTTCTGCCGCGGTTGATGTTGTCACGTGGGACAGTTTGAATTTGACTGTAGTCTTCGTTGACGGAATGACAACGGCACCTGACGAGTTCGTAGTAGAGACCGAACGATCGGTATAGATGTGTATACGATCCCCGTATTCCTCATGTATTAATATGAGCGTCATCTGTTTCAGATATATTTTGGGGGGATTGACCTTCTTCTTTACACCCGGGATGCTCAGGCGCACCTGAGGCTGTTGGAGACACCACAAGGGTAACGAAGGCCTTGCTGCTGGTGTGTATCCTGATGGAAGACAATCTGGATTGGAGATGATAACTTCAAAAAACGTGGTACGATGTCTCTAGGAAGGCAAGAATGCCAAGTGATGATCCAGGACGCGGGAAAAATGACGGATATGCACCCTAATCCACAGCTACGTGTGTTTGAATGGAATAATCTTTTGTGAGGACGATTGTTGCAGGTGTCCAGCGAAGTGTGTTGCAGTGAGGAAGGCATAAACGCGTGCGCAATGTTTCACCCTGTAAGCTCTCCAACAAGCGAACATTTGACTTGCACGTATTGGACAGCATAGGGAGGCTGCAGCGTAGATTTCGTAGAAATAGAGCTCTGTACAACTGAAGCGTGGAGCGTACAGATATGCCCCATATTTTGCCGCTCACGAATCTTAGTACCTGGGCAATCTACAACAGCTTTTTTTTTCAGGTACGTGCAATGAGGGCTCCAGGAAAGATTGCGGTTGATTAGTACACCCAAGAATAGATGGGTGTTTCCATAGGTGCTACTGTGTCCATTAATGGAGACTGGGTATAGCGTCATAGGTTTACGTTGGAGTGCAAGCAATGCACATTACTCGGTTGTTAAAGTCAAGCCTTCTGTTTCAAGGTATGCCGATGTCAAGGTCACTGCCCGCTGCAACCGCGCGCGCACCTGAAGGCGAGTAACCGCAGAAGTCCAAAGGCAAATGTAATCTGCGTATATCAAGAGGTAGATTTTTTCAGGTAAAACTTCACTCAGTGTAATGAGTGTAACATTCAAAAATTAAGTAAACGTAAGCTTAGTAGAACTTGTTGTTGGGGTAATGCTGCCTCGTCATAGTGAAGTAATTAGCTAGAAATTTGCACTCCCGCATTACCGCAAATACCATGCAACACACTCATACACTCAACAACCCCCCCCCTCCCCCATTGCTGTGTGTTGGGGGGTGTTCTTGAGTGTATGCGTGTATGGGTGGATGCATGAACGCGGCAGTGCAAAATTCTGCCTAATTACTTGACTGATCGTAAGATAAGTAAAAACAAGCTGTGGTGATAGGGATCCTCTGTTTGAATCGTGTCATCGGACAATTTCATTTATGTGTATTAATTACAGCCAATGTCTTTCTTGGCGACGTTGCCACAACTTTCCTATATCGTGTATGTTTCAAACCTCGTGGCTGGGTCGATCCCGGAGGTAGTGCACAGCGGCGCCAGTCAAATCACATCTATTTCAGGTTTGAGCTCTGTTATTGTTTCACACTTTTAATATTTCAGTCTGAGAATATTTAGGATAAAAGACATGCGCTGGCGGTGTTTTGTTTGATGACTTTTGTTTGTGGGCTACCATTCTCCGAATTCTGAGGAATAATTCTGTCAAGAATGTAAGACCTGGTATGAGAAATTGTAGTGATAGAATGGTGTGACAATATAACCCGCATATACCACATGTCATATAGCCTGGCCTGACATAAAGCATACATATGCCAAAATATATGCGGAACCTCACGGCGACGGCAAACATTCGCATGGAGTGTCCATGTAACTGTTATTGCAATAAAATTGAAATGCCCGAGGTCATCGGCACGTGCGCCATAACCACGGAACTAAGTCTTGAGAAGATATCAACGCCGTATACACGCATGTGTAAACGCAATGATGGCCAGAAGGCAACTCGACGAGCGATCTGCACTAAGTCTGGTGCCAACAGCCCGCCACATGGCGATTAGTTCACTAGAATATCCCGTACAAAATTGCAGACTCACGAAATTTTAAACAGGCGACGACGGGAGGCCGACCGACCACTTCAAGCAGCCTTCACGTAGCGAGCGCGTGCATGACGCAGCAGCGCAGTGCCCAGGTGAATGTGTAGTTGAAGGTTGGACGGCCGATCATAAAAATTCGAAATAAAAAGGCTTTTCGGTTCCCGCATGGCAGCCGTGTTCACAATAGAACTCCTTTTCTTATATCATTTTTACGGTCGGCATTCAAGTTTCAACTAACGATGTCTCCTCCCGACAAGACGGGTTTCCGTTAAAATCTTCATTGCATTCTCCAGGCGACGTCACACGCTTGAGGGCGCCACCAGAAATTCTCTTTATACAACACTATCTATTATAGTCCTAGGTAGCGGTAGAAGGAAGATTTTGAAAAAAAAAAAGATTAAGATGTGCATCGAAAAATTCTAGATAAAACATGTATAGCATACCTGAATAAATCAAGCAGGCTTTACGCGACGATCTCTCACCGCCCTGTGAGATCATCATCATCAACGGGTAAAAGATCCCACCGAAATTGTAACTGCCTCATGTCCGACGGCAGTTGCTATTTCGGATGGGATCTAATGAAAAACTTCACGAATCTTATATATATGCACCTGTTTTTGACCGCACATGTTTCACGAGTTCCAATCCGTGTTGTCTACGGAATTGCTCAATGAAACAGAAAGTGGAACCTAAATATCCTCATTGTAGCGCAGATTCATCTTATAGCGCATAAGTCTTTTATTATACCGAAGATGTATATGGCTAGGGTTCCATGTATTTTTCATTTTGTACGTCGACAGTTACATAAGTGAGGGTGGGCCGATCCCGAAGGCAGTGCAATACCGGGCCGACCCACGGAGGTGAAGCAGACGTCAAGCACTCCGCCTCTAATGATAACAATAATGATAAATAAGGATGAATTAAATAAATAAATCAACATGCATTGGTTCCAGTCGATGGGTATACCGGAATCGTTTGTGAACAGCACATAGACCCATGAGCATGAGGCATTGCTATATATACATAGTACAAAATGCATTCACAATCATGCAACCTTGACTCGAAAGAAGACAATGCCATCGACTGTGGGGATGTCTGTGTGGTACAAATAAAGGACGGAACGGTGATATTAACTGTATATAAATCTCCAGGAACACCCAAGTGTGATGTCGAGAAGTTCACCACCACGCATTTGGCATGGGTTAGCCGTGGTGACACTTCCCCTGTGATCATCGTGGGATACTTTATTGTGGACACTTCGAAAGCAGACAAGAAAGGGTTCCCTCAGTTTTTGCTAGAAGATTTTGTTTTGAAATGCTATACTAATCCAAGTCACTGAACTACTCAACAACGGTCGTGTGTAGATTTAACTTTGGTGAAGAATCTGTCTGAGGTTGTAACCGAACCGATCAGTGTATATCACGGTAGTCACAAAGCTATAGTCACTACCATTACCATATGATGAAAATAAATACAGGTACCCATGCCATACATACATACCCCCTACGTGATCTGTTACACCTTCGCTACCCGCCGGGGTGGCTCAGTCAGCTAAGGCGTTGCGCTGCTGAGCACGACATCGCGGGATCGAATCCCGGCCGCGGCGGCCGCCTTGCGATGGAGGCGACATGCAAAAACGCCCGTGTGCTTGCGTTGTAGTGCACGTTAAAGAACCCCAGGTGGTCAAAATTAATCCGGAGCCCTCCCCTATGGTGTGCCTCATAATCACCACTGGTTTTGGCAAGTAAAACCCTTTAAAAAAGAGAAAAAGAAAGAACACCTTCACTGGCCATCCACGTCCGCTCTGTGGAATGGTTCCTAAATTTTAAACACAGCTTTTTTGCATTCTTTAACGAGTTTGGTGGGTCATTTTGGTTGGATTCCCGCCGAGGGAAGTGGGCCCACTTTGACGACAGCGTAGCAGTAGAGTGGGCCGAGCTTGGATATAGCGTAATCGAAAATGGGCCGATCACGAATATGGTGCAATGAGACCTGGTTCGATCCTGGAGAAAGTGTTATATGCCGGAATCAGGGCGGTGTGGTGTGGTGGGTCTCCGCCTGTTACTGTTTTGCCGGAAAGCAGGTATTTTCTATAATGCGAAATACGAATCTACATAGTACAATTTTTCTGACTGACTTCCTGAATAAACTTTATTAAAACCAGCAAGAGGTGGTGGCTGGGCTTAGGCCTCCCACGTGGGGACGTCGAGGCGTTGCCTCTTCGCCGCCTCGCAGGCTTGCTGGGTCGCCCAGAGTTAGTCGTCCAGGGTGGAGCAACGCAGGGCAGCGCGCCATCTCGACGAGAGGGTCGTGTGGTTAGTGTCAGGGTATTGTTGTGTACAGTCCCAAAGCATGTGTGGAAGTGTGGCTGGCAGTGTCTTGCAGATATGGCATTTGGGAATTGGCGTAAATGTCTGGGTAGATCTCACAATAGTTCTGCGGTGGAAAAATAATGTGAAAAATGGCTTGCACGTATAGTAAACAAAATTGCAAGCAATGTATATACCTTTTCATAGTATTTAATTTAACCGTATGAAGATAGTGTCGCGAAACGTTGAGTCGAGCAAGTGCGTCAGATCCGCGGTTATTGTGTTTTTCTTGGATTAGTTTTCGCAATTTCTCCTTATGCGACGGAGTGCTTGAAGGTCGCTATTGCCCCTCTGTCGTGGGTCGTCCCGGTATTGCACTCGCTCCGGGATAAAAATTGCCCGTAAGGAATTGGAAAAAAATTTCGGCGGAACACGTGTTACGATATTATCGTAGTGAAATGACACAGCAGTTAACGTTCGTTTGCATCAGCTCACCAGGGGGACGACGATGAAGGGGGATGAGCTCCGGCAGAAGCCACTGTAGATCGGCAGGTACGACAACGGCAGGAGGTGTCATTCGAAAAACTAGGTTTATTAACTTGGCATTTAAGTTTACACTGTTCACCTATCACATGCAAAACGATGTCCTACCGGTCGTCCGCCGCCTGCCTGACTGACCTGGTATCCCGTGGTGAGCGGCGCCGTGGGCTGCTGTCTCCTTGCTCTCGAAAAGACTCGGAGCCCTTGCTTAACTTGGTTTCCCAAACATCCAAGGGAACGCGGACCATTGTGAGAGGCAGGCTTCTCCACCAAATGCCTACTCAGACCAATCAGGCAAGCCGACATGATCTAATAGGGGCAGAGTTTAGGCGACCGCAAATGTTCTCGTAAACACCACGCACATAACAAAAGTAAGCATGACTAATGAATCGCTCCCCCTGAAGGTCAGTTCAGCCAAGCGGGAAACGACGTCCCCACCTTTTTCGGGATCCCGCAAGGTCGGCCTCCTGCAGAACAATCTTTGTTCGGCGCACCCACAAAGTGAATGTCAGTTACGACGGCGTCATTCACGCGAAAAGGCTGCAGTTGCCCGCGCCGCTCGTTTTCGCGCTTCCACGTCTCGGACACCGCTCTCTGAACGAATCTCCCGCATCGAGGAAGACCCAGCAATCCGAAAAATAAAAATTGGGCCCGCGGCAGACTTTCTTCGCGACAATAACGACGCTTTATTGCAATTAGCATTGAATTAATGTGGCGACACACCGTATTGCCACCGCAGAGGCCCGCCATGTTTGGGGCGTGTATGCAGCCTGCCTGCTCTCTCGCGCTTCCTGCTCTCTCGATTCTTCCTTCGTTGTCGTGGCCTCATCGTCCTTCCACAATCATCGTCATGTCGTCGTTGTCACACATGAACGTAATCATACAGTTGGCGTACTGCCTTCGTCGCCAATCCGTCGCAGTCATATATACAATCGTCGTCACGGATCTGTGGTCATACCGTCGTAATCCAGTCGTGATCGTTCCATCGTCGTCATGCACTCGTCCTCATGCAGTCGTTATTCCAGCATGAAAATCACATTATCATCATGACGTCATACTATACAAACGCTTATACAAACGTTTGCCCCAATTCTTTCATGGAACTAAAACGGCCAGAAACCTTATATTTGGAGAGAATGATAACCATGTTATGGGTGACGTGTATCGAAAATTCGAAGTCTGTATAGCAATTACGTGCTTGAAAGATAATGTGTTTTCTCCTATTTATTTTCGTGAGCCATACGAGATATGTATAGTTGGTTCTCTCTGTCTCCTTATTGCAACTAAACCAGACGTGTATATTTGGTTGAAATAGAAAAAAAACATGGTGTGTGATTTAGCCTGATTTCAGTATTTGTAGACGATTATTTATGGAAGCCTTCCGGAGCTTCAGAAGCATATTTTACGACCGGCGTAGGGAGCTTTCTGGTGTCCTCGCTGAAGCAAACGAGGCACGTATAGTATAGAATGGTTTATATTTATAGAAAATAAGCGGCTATGACAGATATGTGTAGGCAATGTTTAAAATAGCTGGATTAATTAACACTTTCGTAGTAACCTGCTTATGTATGTGCTGCAAAGGGTTACAAATGTTTTACTAACATTGTAGAATTTAGTACACTTTCCTCGAAGGTTTATGGCTGCCACCGAGATGAAATTTGCCGACAATGAGGAAAACATGAGGCCTGATATGAGCACGCAAACCGTGTATGATCGAGTAATGGCTTTTTTTATACAAAATCATGCGAAAGTAAGGTGCGTGTGTATTACGGTTCCAAAGATGTAAGCGATAATAGTTTTATACGTTTTCGATACATGCGGCTTAAGCAAGCGAACCCCATGCTGACCGAAGTATGGAAAACATTTCACGGCCAAAGTTATGTCATTTGTTCCTTTCGAATTCAATATAGTTTATACTTATCTTTACCGATAAACGAGGCGTTATCTAGCCTCGAGCAGAAGACGGTGTCCAAATCTCGTGAGGTCAGCAGGAGCTAGAACGGGCATTTGAAGCCAGCCTTTCGTCTTTTGCCCCTTTTGTGGCTTGTTACGGCTAGCGTCACGGCGAGACCGATCTTTGGCATTGCTCAAAGTGCGCACCATCAACGACCTGCTGTGTGACTGTCCTCAGTTTGACAGTTAAACACACGGCGAGATTCACACCAGCACAATTTGACGACTGGCTTTGGTCAAGAAGTAATATTCCAGAATACATTCGTCGGCGTTCGTGGGCCCACGAGGCTCTGAAGGCGTCTTTGCACCTTATTAAGACCAGCGGGGTAATTTCTATTCTTGCTTTCCTTTACCGGGCGCATGTGTTCAGGATACTTTATCCCGCTCCATCATGGCTCCTCCACCTCCATCTCCCTTGTACAGTAGCCAACCCCTTATAAAAATGACCATTGAAATGTTGGCATATTGTTGAGGAATTGTTGACACAATATCCTTTCAATAATGTCTCAATAGTTATTGAATGTACACAACAATACCTCAACAATAAAGTTGTTGAGCGCTTCACAACAGTAAAGTCATTGACTAATTGTTGTTGACATATTGTTGAATAATGTGGAGTACTATCGAGAATTGTTGAGTAATATTGACATTACATATATATGTGAAACACACACATGTAGACGTGTATGTGTTTTACACATATATACTGTTTTATTGTTTACTTAATCAGCACTAAATATATAGAGTGTCACATAACTTGAACCAAATGCCTATCTCTCGAGTCGTAACTGGGGGAGCTTGTGGCAAGACGACGCTGCCGCAGGCGTTCCGCTTCGTTTGCCCTAAATTCAGGGTCGGCGGCTCTTCGCTGACGTTTCGCTTGGGCTTCGGATGCCGTCACGCTAGAATCAGTATGCTAAAATCGGATGACAAGCTTCGCTTACTAGAATCGGACGACAAGCTTTGGTTACGTAAGATATGCCTTTGCTTACGTAAGATGCTTACGGCGACAAGCTTTGCTTTAAGATGTATATTCAATGTCAATATTGCTCAACACTTCTCAATAATACTCAACATTATTCAACAATATGTCAACAACAATTAGTCAATGACTTTACTGTTTTGAGGCGCTCAACAACATTATTGTTGAGGTATTGTTGTGTACGTTCAAAAACTATTGAGGCATTATTGAAATGATATTGTGTCAACAATTCCTCAACAATATGCCAACAACATATCAATAGTGAGTACTCCATTTTCTCGACAGAGAAAGGGCTGTTGATTTTGTCTCTTTGGGTCCCACGTATGACAAGGGCAGTTTAAGGAATCGGCCGCGTGCCCACAGGGGATATGTGCCATTGATCTTGGACCCTTTCTGCACTGCCTCCAGGATCGGCCCACTTTATCTGCTCCTGTATCTTTCTGCCTTTTGAACGTCGCCATTGGAAATGACAAATAAAACTTCAGCGTAATAGAAGTTACAGCTTGAGTGATATTGTCAAGAAACATTGGGAAGAACTCGCAAGCAATATTTTTTTTTGTAATTTGTTTGGAGAGTAACTAGCATGTGTAGTAAAGGGTTGGTGCCAGAGACCGCCTTTTTTCAAGTTTGACTGGTTGCTCGGATGATCTCGTTTTATTCTCGCATCTTGTCATAGTGGTTTTTGATGTGTGGCAAAGCCAGTGTCAAGCAGACACCATTTACTATTTTGTTTGCTCATATATTTTGTTTATATCAAGTACAATGAATTGCATATACGGTACGCTATATTGCACTCTACGTCCATGCCACAGTTGTACTCGTGCCTACGGGTGACTAAATTTCATTTTCAACTTGCCGGCATGTTCTCGTTTTGAATGCCCGGATAACAGCTTTGGCTTTTGGCTCAAGCTCACTTGAAGATCGCCGACAACGGGAGCTAAAAGCATGTCATGCTTAAAAGAGTAGGCAACATTAAACTTTGACTTATGTGTTTCTTTTTGGCACTCGCATACCGGCGTTGGTGTTCTGTGCTTTGGTAAGGAGTAATAAGTGATTTCTGATCAGTTATAATTATTCCAGACACTTCAGTAACTCAACTTCAACAAAGCCTATGCTTTGATATCATGTCTATAAAGAAACCGATGGATTTTGCACTGTACTACTTTTTTTCTTTTTTTCCTGATTTATTTTTAATCTGGTCTCAGCTATTTAGTTATAATTATCCCAGACACTTCAGTAAGTCAGCTTGCAACAAAACGTATGCTTTGATATCATATCTATAATGAAAGTCGTGAATTCTGAAATGAACCATTTTTTTTCTATTTTTCTGATTTACTTGGATTGCGTCCCCGGTCGTCTCAGCTAGTTACTTCTAATTATTCCAGACACTTAGGTAACTCAACTTATAGCTAAACTTATGCTCTGATATCATATCTATAATGAAATTCGTGATTTTGTACTGTACTATTTTTTTCGATTTATTTTCACCTCTTGATCATCTCAGGAGGTGAACCGGAAGTACTGTCCAAAGAACAAATGGCACTCGACGCTCCTGCCACTAAAAACTCCCGATACAGCTTTCTATTGCTCAATACGTGCAACATAAATTACATTTTTTTTCTTTTTTTTTTCGAGCGTGAAAGAAGCCCGCGAATACACGCAAAATTGCCGTACAACTAGCCGCTCGAGGCACTATGCGTGTGTCCGCGGGCTTCTTTCACGCTCGGAAAAACACTTTTATGTACCACGTATTGGGCAACAGAAAGCTGTATCGGGAGTTTTTCCTGTTGCTCTATAATTTTCTCATTGACACTTTTCATCTAAATATAATATCTGAGAAACTAATTATTTATTATTAATTGATTAATAATAATTATAATGATTATCTAATTATTTATCTAATGCAAAAAATTGAGTATCTGTAAGCGACGGCAAACAACATTACCTTGGTTCTGTCCAGCTACGTGGCATTTGCATATATTTAAGTGTCGGTGCAAGAAAGTTGGGACACCCTGTATATACTGGGTGTTCAAAATTATAGGCTTTACGAAATTTTTTAAAAATCGCTTGTAGCAGGTAGCATAATTCTTATCGCTTAGCTTGGTTATTCGAAGAAACGGACATTAGTAACACAAGAAATTTAAACTAATAATCTAATAATTAACAAAAATTGACAAATTAACTTCTTAGTTAATTATTTTACGACACATATTGCAATATATGAATTGTAGCCGGTGAGTTTGCAAGACGCATCCACCTAAAATGAATTTCCAGGCTAACCCCAGTTTCGAGATATTATTGCCCAAAGTGTGGGACGAAATACATGGGCGTTTTAGTTACTGTTGTGCTTCAATGTATAAAACGGCATTTTGGTAACAAAGTGTAACAACAGTGCATTTTTACAGCGAGTTTGATGGCGCATATCTCCAAAGTGGTGTCATTCTGGAAATTAATTCCAAGTGGATACGCCTGACAAGCTCACCGGCTCAAATTCGTAAATCGCAATATGTGTCGTAAAGTAATCAAAAAGAAGTTAATTAGTGATTTCTTGTTAATTAGTTGAATGTATGTTTCGATTGCTCGTGCTACTAATGTCCGCCTCATCGATTAA
Source organism: Dermacentor silvarum (assembly GCF_013339745.2). Classification (NCBI taxonomy): domain Eukaryota; kingdom Metazoa; phylum Arthropoda; class Arachnida; order Ixodida; family Ixodidae; genus Dermacentor; species Dermacentor silvarum. The sequence goes on along the minus strand of NC_051154.1, from coordinate 356,868,252 downwards.
CCCAGCTCAATGATAAGAATTATGCTACCTGCCACAGGCGATTTCTAAAAATTCCGTAAGACTTAAAAATGACCACTCTGTACGTATATATATATACACACAAAATTGGAGCACAAGACAAACGTCCCTACAAGCAGTGACCAATGACCGATGATTGTGCACCTCCTGGATTCCCATCGGCTTCTATTGTAAGTGGCCAGTGCCCTGTCTGTGTCAGAAAACGGCATTGCCTCCATGTTAAATATGGGCAAGATGGTGGGAAAAGTAGTATGTAAGCATAATAAATAAATATGTTTTTTAAAGAGTGCGTTTCGTTTAGTTGTTAGCCCTCAGCGCACAATAGAATGAAGCAAGTTTTGGTGATCTCTGCGACGTGGTGTCCATATTTTACATGAAAGCCTAGGTCTATTCTGTAACACGTAGAGACGGGGTGCTGGCCAGTGTGCTGGGAAACTGCTTGGCCACCACGCACAATCTACGCTGGTATACTTTGCCGGTGGCAAATCGTAGCGCAGAAGCACAGGTACAAATGTTTAATCAATGGGACGGCATGCTGTCTACCGTTCGTCATGATGTCAAACTAACAAGCACGAACAGCGACAATTGTGTACGTTGCTGGTCCGTAGTTCATTTGGCGCCGGTTGCTGCAGGTATTAAAATAAATATTTATTTTTAATACAAACGATTAAAACTGTGCGCGCACACAGGGCGCGACATTTGCGACGTTTGCATTTTGCACTATTTCCCGCGCGCTCCGTACGTGACCGGCCGGCGCACTGCGTTACCGCGATAAAGAAAATAGTTCCTCAAGGAAGCTAAGCAGAAAATTTTCACACTCTTGCAAACCACAGAAATTGTTAAGAAATACCATTATAAACATGGCAATTCATATCTATGAAAGCATGGATTTGTATGCGCGTTTTTGTGTGAATGCGCGTTTGCGCTGTTGACTCTTTGGCGCATTCCGGAACTTTGTGCGTGCGGCGTATGTGTGCGGGTTGCGTGATGAGTTCGCTGCGTTTTCTGTGCCCTTTGCCTCGCTGTGACATCTTTGGTATATTCCAACTTGGTGCTCGCTCTTTATAGGCTACACGTTGCCTCGAAGATCACCATAATCGCCTCCGACTCAGCCACATCGAAGGTGAGTGAGTGTTTCGCATTTCACTTGCTCGTTCTTTGCGACGCTATCAGCAAAAGTGCGTACACAGCCCGCGCGTGACTTCCACGCGCCTCTGTGCTTGTTTTCATTACTAGTGCTATCCTTCCGTTGCGAGAATTGATTGTGCAGCACTAGATTTGTGATATTGAGAATGAAGTTTTGTCCTGATTTAACTTCACAGCGCGCTTGCGGCGACGTAAAGCAGCCATGTGGAGCCAGCTAAAACAGGGCATGTTGTGCGCGCCACGATTTTTGGTACGGTGTTCCAGCACCGATTGAAATTAGCCTTATTAATGAGCGCTCGTGCTCTGCCGTTTTGGTGGGCAGCCATGTAGAGCCAGCTAAAACAGGGCATGCTGTGCGCGCCACGATGTTTGGTACGGTGTTCCAGCACCGATTGAAATTAGCCTTATTAATGAGCGCTCGTGCTTTGCCGTTTTCGTGGAAACAATGCGACGTGAAATTATCCGAAATGCACTGTAATCAAGTATATTTCCTTCGCGCAACGCCGTCCATTGACGCCCATCTGCTACATGGCGTGTCGGGATCGGCGAAAATATGCGCGGGGCGTTTTGCCGTTCTAATGTATTCTGCTGCGCTGTTCGCTTCAGGATCGAGTGCCCAGAGTCCGCTGACACGCCGTGTGGTAGACACGCGCTGTGGCGCGATAATAATAAAGAATTGCAGTGGCGTATATGTGATTCTATGTGATAGGTGAGATAAAAAAGGGCTGATGCCAGTGAATGTTGTGAAATCATCAGGTTATGTGTGGTTTGTTTTCCGCCGGTACGCGCGCGGTGAACTTTTTTTTTAACCATTATCTCCCTTCGACGCCATCGAGTACTTCGCGCTAACGCCTTCGCGTAGGCGCTCTATATTCACGGAAAAGGCAGATTCTGTGGGATTCTATGTTCTGCTTTAGTGGGATGAAACACTCAAAATAATGTCATCGTGTGAAGTTTCAGCCTTTGGCCCTTCAGTAACTGATTGATTTAACTAAGTTCGAAAATCAGTAAAGGAACGAGATGCTTGGGCATATTTGCCGTGTCGTCCCACTGTGATCCCAGTGGCATGTAAGCGTTATCGACAAATGTCAAAAATTAGCAAGGCTTTTTATGAGATAGAAGCAGACAGCTATGTCAATAAGTTATTTTTGCTTTGAATTCACACACTAAAGAGGAGAGAGAGTTAAAGGGGAGCGTATCCTTGTGATCTAAATGACGGTTTGCCATAAGCTTGGAACAATGGTTTGTTGGTGGAGCAGTTCTGTGGAATACTTAGAGAGTAAGCAAACTGCAGTAGCAGCAGTTAGACAGGGAGTAAAAAAATGCAACACTGGTTTTATATGAACGAGCTACCTTTAAGATGTGGCAGCAACAGTTCATGCAGTAGATGAGCAAAAATAATTTTAAAATTTAGGAGAGAAATTAAAAATAAATTATTTGCCCACCTCACACTGCCAGTGGCAAGAGCAGCCATGCTTTAATGTTTTCAATCAGTCATTTATATCCATCCATTTATGTCGGCCTAATCGTCCATGTAGATGTTTTGATTGTTGCTTTTGAGTTATCGTGGCGTCACATTTTAATACTGACATCTGTTTTCAGAATCAAAATGAGCCTGGAGACGCCACAGCCGGAATGCGAAAGGTGAATTCTTTGGCCATTCATCGTCTAGCGTCACCATGATCAAATGCACTGTTGCCAGGAAGTATTCTCCTTAAGATTTAGTAAAAATGGTAGCATTAAGTGTCTCCGTTGCGATTTTGCATAGCCTTTGATTTGCGAGTCGATTCATTTATTTGATGAGGTGGGCAGTTGGCACACCCTGTCTTTGTGTCTTATGTACACATTCAGCTGAGTAGGTCTGGGACACAGCAAGCGAATCTGATGTGTAGTGGTAATCGCATTAACGTCGACAGTTATCTTTCTGTTTGAGCTGCTACTGCTGCTTGCCAACACAAGCAGCAGTTGCCCACGATGGCGTGAAAGAGGTTCATTGAAGAGTGGCACATACTCTGAGTCACATACCCAGAGATCCAAGCAGGTCCATCAGATGGTTATTAACCCACTTCCCGTCTACATAGCAGCCCTACCCATTAGGCCATTGACCACCAAGTGACACAAATTGGCTGGAAAATAGTTAAAGACAGACACCCGAAAGTATGTGAAGTATCCTAAAAATGCTACTTGCATTAAAGTTTTCAATGCTTTGGTTTACTTACTATTTTATTTTGTACTGGGTGAATCCTTGTTTTTCTGAAGCACATGACATCCTAACAGCATAACAAGCTATGACATTAGTTTTAGTTGTTTTTATTAGTGACATTAGTTGACATTTTAGGTCTGGAGCAGGCAGTATTTCTGTGATTTATTCGGAGTGTGGCTGTTGTGTAAATGTGCTTAAAATCCTTAAACTACCTCACTAATATTAACCTAAACGTGCCGTTTCACATAGGTTGGAGAAGTGCTCATTCAGATGATCCTGGCACAGCTTGCCATGGTGGACCAGGCAAGTTTGCAAGGGCCTTGATTCACCATGTGTTCACAGAGAACCTCATGGGCCACTCACTTCTCGGAAACAACACCACCAATAGGCAAAAAGAGGCTCTTGGCCTTATCAGGGTCAACGTTGTTATAGGCAAGTACCGTACATCCTTTTTCCCATTGCATTTTTGCATTCACATTTTGTACTTGGAATTACCAGCTTGCTATTAGCACAACAAATGACTTTCAAGTAGCCTGTGTCTGCAACTACGTGCTACAATAGCCTACTATTAGGAATGAATGTTCATTTGATCTCAAGTCTCTAACGCCTCCATACTAAAGTGCTAAATTTTAAAAGCAGCCTTGACCGCCAGAAGTGATTGGTGGCTCCAACTGACAAAGTTAGGTGTATTTGCGCATTAGTTGCACTACTTGACTGTCATTGCAATGAACAGTTGCAATGAAGCAACTACCAATCTGTAGTACCAATCTGTGAAGCTTGCTACCAATCTGGTGCTATAGCGGGTGTGCTTAAGTAGCCTGAAAGTGTTGTTATAATATAGGAATTGTGGAGAAGCTGTGCTCAAGTGCAGTTACTGCTCAACTCGAGGGACAGCACTTCCACCAGATTTCAGTAATCAAAATGGCCCTCCAGATTCTGTAACGCAAAACATAGTGGTTTCACCTATTTCAACAGACCACATTGAATTAAGTTGCTCCTGTCTTGAAGGAAGTCCATGTGGTGGCAGACGTAGCCTTTAAGCAGAGGGAGCTTAAGTTACGGGGCATAATTGTTTGGTTGTTTCGATCAAAGCAACAATAGGAACAGTTGCCAACTTCGTTGTCAACATTGCTATGTTTAGCAATGTCCATTCATTCTAGGCACTCAACCAATTAAGATCCAATTTATCACATTGTATTCTAGGATGTGGAAAAAAACAAAGGTATTTATTTGACTTTTCGTCACGTTCCCATAAAATGATCAGTACTCAATAGGCCCTTGGTAGCTACTATATAAAGCCTCTTACAGAACATGAGGCATGTCCACAGCTCCCACTCTGAAATTGTTGGAAATGTCTCCTGCTTTCTTACTTCAAGGACGCACTTGCCTGTCTTCAGCGTTATTATAAACCAGTGCTCAAGTACTATGGGTTTAGATTTATCAAAGATTGAATGAGCTTTGTAGGTGTTCATGTTTAACCCTTTGACGATCACATATTTTCTCGCAAACGTCCCCCAATTTAAGCGTTATATTTTTATTCTGGTTTTCTGCCGACCTCGACTGCACTTCCCTTCTCTTGGTGTCCATTCTGTAACCCTAATGGTCCACCGGTTATCCATCCTACGCATTACATGGCCTGCCCAGCTCCATTTCTTCCGCTTAATGTCAACTAGAATATCGGCTATCCCCGTTTGTTCTCTGATCCACACCGCTCTCTTCCTGTCTCTTAACGTTAGTCCTAAGATTTTTCGTTCCATTGCTCTTTGTGCGGTCCTTAACTTGTTCTCGAGCTTCTTTGTTAACCTCCAAGTTTCTGCCCCATATGTTAGCACTGGTAGAATGCAATGATTGTACACTTTTCTTTTCAACGACAGTGGTAAGCCCCCAGTCATGATTTGGTAATGCCTGCCGTATGCACTCCAACCCAATTTTATTCTTGTGTAAATTTCTTTCTCGTGATCAGGGTCGAGATGGGATGATGAAGTTAGGAAATTTGCAGGCGCAAGCTGGAATACGCTAGCGCAAGACAGGGGTAATTGGAGATCGCAGGGAGAGGCCTTCGTCCTGCAGTGGACATAAAATATAGGCTGATGATGATGATTTTTACTCTGGATTGTTCTTCAGAGTGACCTTTCGAGAGAAAAAAATGGCTAAATAATTTTTTAGGTCACAAAGTGACAAAGGTTTCGTAGTGTCCGCTGTTTTACACCATGTTTATTGTAGCATGCAGGGCAAACTAGCATAATCACATTTTTTAAATGTAATGACACTCACAAAACATTAAACCAGGTGAATGCTCCCAAACTACTGCAGTGATGGGCACCATAGAATAAAGAAAAAGATCAGTTTTCGAAGAAGCAAAGGGGCAACAGCACAATCAGGATTTTTGTAGAAGTCGCAGAAGGTTACAGAATCTGTAATGTGATGCTTGGGGACACTTCATTCTTAAAAGGTATGCTTATTTATACGTTCTTTCGCCGCCTCATATTTATGGTCGTGACCACACGATTTGTTTCCACCACTCTACATGCATGGCAGTGACCCTCAAAGGATTAGCAGAGCCAGTCCACTTGCATATTTCTCTTGTAAGACTGAGCATTTCTTCGTATTTCTTCTTCGCATTTATTTGTGTTCGTGTAACCAGGTCGGCGTGCAACTGCAGTAAATTCTGGTTATAAGCAGTATTTTGTTTTCAGTAGAGAGGCATAAGAATGGTCATCATGATGCGAGAAGTGCACTCCAGTAGCATATGAGCTCGTAAAACAAATTCAGATATACCATACTCAATTCTGGCCGCATAACCGTATTTAGAGCAACTCCTGCAAGTAAAAGTGCAATAAAGTGCTGCACATTTTGATTATGATTGTTGAGACAACTAATTTTAGTTGCCAGTAGTCTACCTTTAAGTTTTTTCACCAACAGTATAAGGTCTTTTTTCCGCCATTTTGTTCTTAAGCAAGCAACGTTCACATTTTCACACCAAGGATATTTATGAAGTTATTCTGCCACAGTGGGCTTTTCCTGTTTGCCTTCTGCATATTGTACTAAGTGGAGTCCTCCGGTGCCACTCCACTTTGAAAGCTGGTCATTCTCTAGAATTGAACTCGTGAAAACTTGGAATAAACAAAACAAATGAAACAGTTTCATTATAACAGGGCGTACTGTATGTCGCACTTTTGCATGTGGAACATTGATCTTTAACGTCATGCGGTTTTTCCTTTTTTTACAGGCTTTACCTGTCACAAGTTTCCTGGGACAAACATGGCCTACATTAAGAACACTCTGGCCTCACTTCTCGCAAGGGACCTGAAGTGTCCAGAAGAGCTCAAGTCTGTGGACAGTTCAAGTGTTGTGCACTTGCAGCCCTCAACATTTTTTTATTATTATGATGTTTCTAGTCACCTGAGGTTGGATGGTTCAGACACAAGTACTGTGTTGTGATTAATAATTAATTGCACAAGTGTTGCGCTTTGTATTTTAGTACATTTTTACGTAAATCTTTAATATATTTCTACAAAAGATAGTGTTTCTTGACTATTTTATTTCATAGGTATCTCGGGTCATTTCATGCCAAGACTGTTCCATGACGGCACACCATTTCAAGTTTGTTTGATAAAGTAAAAGTAGGCCCAGTGAGAAATTTTACAGAAAATTAGGTTTCATACGTACACCGTAAAGTGGAATCTGTGCTATTGTCAGAGTGGTTCTGTTTAAGAAAAACTACATAATAACATATGTTTGTAGTAATGGTTTATTTTGCTATTTCAAAACAGTAAGAACTAAGTGGTAAAAGTTTGCTTAAATTCAGAGTGCAACAACAGTTCTCGGGCAAGGCAGCGATGTGCTTTCTTTCATGTACGCATGAACCTGATTTCTTGCAAATTCTTTCATTCTAACTTGTTTTGCGGCACCCAAAAATTAAAAAAAATTTCCTCATGCCAGTTTCATATTAGTCTTACAGCAGGTAACTAATGGCCACTGTGTATCAGATAAAAATCTTAAGTAGTCAAAGTGAATAAATCGCTTGGTATGTAATGACCTGCCCAGGAAACTAGTAATCATGGCAGAAAACGCAACTGGATCGTGCAACAAGCAATGCAGCACAATAAACTGCTGCCATAGCACAAGTTATTGTAATTACCATGTCGTTTCAGAAGTAGATAACATTTAGTAAAATGGGCACACCATTTAACCAATAAATAAGAGTCTCAGTGGGCTCATGCAAATTGTGCCATGATTATTAAGTTACTGGCTACCAAATAGAGAAATCAAGTACATTTTAAATGGTATTTACTGTAATGCTTGTATAATATTTATTTTCCATTTATTTCAATTTTGAGAAATGTTTTACTTTAGGGCCACGTAAATTTTGCATCTCTCAGTTCTCACGACTCACGTCGTTGTTGTATCAAGCTGCTGGCAGTTTGTAGATTGTGTTAGGAATTTTTTGATCTCAAGGCACACATGGCTGTACAGTTAACAAATGTTTGGCTTCAATAAACAATTCATCTAGAAAAAATGCTTTTTGTTCACATCAATTTTGAGCTGTTGATTTCGTGAAGGAGTATTGATTTTGTGTGTTAAGCCAATTGAAAAACTGGCATAATGGTTCTGCTAGCAGCTCTATAATATGTTTTATTACAGGCTATATCTAAAAGTGGTTTTGATCTCTGGGTGACCCAGGTCTGCAATACAGAAGTGCCTGCATTTAAGTTTGCCCCTGTCCTCTAGTATGCAAGGACCACATCAATATGGATGGCATCAATGGTAATGCTCTGAGACTCAACGTAGCTCAGCGGTATTTAAAGAAAAGTCTAGTGCAGTTTTCAACACTATTCACCAAACAGCATATTTCAGTTGGCTCTCAAGTGATTTCAAAAGTGACGTTCAACACTGCTGCAATAATATTTAAATGGTGTTGCATTATTGACTAACATTGCACGTTGGGCTTGTTGGTATAATATAATGGAGGCAAAAGGCATAGTGCATCAGAAACAGGACACAAGAGGAAGAACACAGACAACACACACGTTTGGTGCTTAACGTGTGTGTTGTCTGTGTTCTTCCTCTTGTGTCCTGTTTCTGATATGTAGCACCTTTTGCCTCCATCAAGCAATATTGACATTTAACGCTCATCCAATAATACTTCAATGGGGTTTCAATATTGATGTTCAACAATGCTTCAATAATATCTCAATGGGGTTTCAATATTGATATTCAATACTGCTCCAATAATATTTCAATGGGGTTTCAATATTGACATTCAACACAGTTCTAACATTATGTCAATTGGGTTTCGATATTGGCATTCAACATATTTCAACAATGTCTCAACAGGTTTTCAATATTGACATTCAACACATCTTCAACAGTTCTTCAATGCGCTTTCAATATTGGAATTCAACATGGTTTCAACAATCCATCAATGACTTCTCAAATTGAAACAACCCAATGATGTTTCAACAAAATGTCGCGGGCCAATTTTCAACACCTCTCAACAATTTCCTCAATAATGTTTCAACAAAGCCTCAATGTGCTTTCAACGCTATTTGTTGACATCGACCAATGACTTTTCAACAACTTTTCAACATTTGTTTTTGTAAGGGACCAACCGCTGAGGCTTTCTCCTTTCTTCATATGATTTTCATATCTGTGAATGATGTACCTGTAACACGTTGCTTTGCATCAGTGTCCTAGGCCCCATCAAGCTGTTTCCTTTCAGCTCGTGTGCGAAGAACCCAGCCAGGCTGTATTCTGATAAAGAGAAATCAAATATAGGGTTATCAAAACGAAGCTTCACAGGTTTCTTAAAGATAGGCGCTGAGACATACGGGAAATTTATATCAGTTATGGAGCCATGAGGACACAAAGTGAGATGGTAATTGTCAAGGAAAGCCCCCTAATAACTAAAATCGAATAATGAACTTCTTAGTGATTGCAGTAAGCGGGCACGTTTGTGATGGAAACGTAGAGGCAGTCGCACTCGTACACAATATCACTCGGTAGAATTCCAGCATCCTCAGTTAGCCAAGAGATTCGCCTGCAAACTTTCATCTCAGTTAGAATATATTGCGCATGCAAGACTGGGAGGATCAGCGCAGAGTGCCTCCCCGGTGTGACGCGGCTGTTGCGTCACACCCTGGCCGCATAACCTGTGTTTTATTTTAATTTTAAGAAATCTGTAACGCTTATTTTTGATCACCCCTTATGCTCTCTCTCCAGAAGTGTAACTTTGAATCCAGTTTAACATTCCTGTTTAGGGTCTCTTTATATAACCCCAGATAGTCAAAGTATCGTCGGCCTATCTTATACGTCTACGTCCGAACAGGTGACGTTGTGTCAGAGCAACAGTTTGCAAATCATTGATGTAATGTAATTACACCTCGTGTTTTGAAAGAAAGGGCTGTAGGAAAGGCAACTGCACGCTGATTAACCTTTAAATAGCGGGTGTAGACAATCTATTTTCATGAAGTGGCACTGTTACACAAGGCCGTCCTGTGTCCTCGTTAAAAGCACCTCTTCTATGTGCAACGACACTTGAGTAAGCATAGTTATACGAAAAATGCCTGCAGTCTTCTTAAAATCACCGTGTTCATTTTCTGGAAACTGCAGAGTCAAGATCTATGACTGCCCGAAAATAACGGTAAAAATGTTGTTCCCGTATGGTGTCGAAGAACGTACAACACTCTTGTTATGGACTTCAGGAATTTTGACACGTATGCATGTTTATCTTTCACCGGTGGCCGCTTTCCACCGACTAACAAATGTTAAACGTTATCACTTGGCGCAGGACGCGCCTGCATCGGAATCTTCTCGAACGTTTCGATGCTTCTCTTCGTCGTCTGTGGTCACCGACGCTCATGTAATCTGATTGTATGAGCGACGCGAATTCTCTAGAACTTTCTGGAAGACACGCGGGCACAGGGGTTAATCTGGAACATTCGATGACTCACGTATAAAAGCCGACGCGTTTCGCCGCTGATGAGATTTCGGCGATCGCCAACTGTGTTCGCCGCGATCGTTGTGTTTTGGGCGTAGCTTTCGTGCGCCCAATAAAGAATCAGCTTCGTCATACGTAGTTTTATTACTGTTCTCTTCACAGTCACTACTACGTGACATCTGGTGGAGGTGCTAGTGCGTTCATGCAGCGAACGCTCCCGCAAAGCTCCGATCCAAGCGCGATGCCGGAGGACAACACCAACGTCGCCAAGGACCAGCGAGCTAGCCGCAGGCAGCAAGGACTTCTGCCGGCGTATGGACTTCTTCCGGAGAAGACCACAGCGATCAACGCCAAGTCAACAACTCCAATGGCAGCCCCAGCGTCCCCCATCCTGCTGCAACAACCACGGGAGCCACCAACCTTCCGTGGATCATCGGCTGAAGACCCTGAAACCTGGCTGGAGACATACGAGAGGACCGCGACGTTCAACAAACGGAGCGACAACGACAAGCGGGGCCATGTCTATTTTTCGTTGGATGACGCTGCTCGAACCTGGTTTGAGAACAGAGAGACCAACCACCCTGTTGACTTGGCACATATTTCGTAAGAACTTCGTGAGGACCTTGCGGAGTGTCGTACGAAAGGAAAGGGCTGAAGTTCTCCTAGAAACCAGAGTTCAGTTGCCTAACGAGAGCATCGCGATCTCCACGGAGGAGATGACTCACCTCTTCCGCCACGCCGACCAACGACATGTCTGAAAAAAAAGAAAGTTCGGTATTGATGCGGGGTGTCAAAGAGCAACTATTATCCGGATTGATGCGCAACCCGCCCAAGACTGTCGCAAAATTTGTTTCGGGGGCCCCAACGATCGAAAAGACCCTTGAAATGGGCGCCAGCCAATACAACCACCGTGTCCTGACCAACTACGCCGTAGTTCAAGCGCTAGGCGCCGACGACCTGCGAGAGACGATCAGATTGGTCGTACGGGAAGAGTTGCAGAAGCTATGTCCAAGGTTGCCGCCGCAGGTGGCCTCGATCGCTGACATAAAGAAGAGGTTCAGCGCTCACGAGAAGTGCAAGAAGTTCCGCCATCGCCTCAACCATAACCGGAAGCGATGACCTACGCCGCCGTCGCCAGCCGTCAAGGACCCCCTCCGTGCTCGCGCCAGGGCCCCGTAACGCCGCAGCTCTGACATGCACCGCCGCTGCCGCCAGCACGCCCGCCCGTCGCCCAGCGCAGGTACCAGAGGAAGACGGACATGTGGCGCGCCTCGACCACCGCTCGCTCTGCTATCACTACGGGGAAGCCGGCCATGTCAACCGCCGATGCCCATACTGCGAGCTGGGCCTACGAGGGTTCGCCGTCAACGCGCCGCGTCCAGAGCGAGGTGAACGACCGCGCAAAATCTCCGACTGCCTCGCCGGAGCCCAGTGGCAACCACGACGACCCTCACGCTCGCCGTCACCAGGCCGCTAGATCTCGCCGCATCGCCGTCAATACACCAGTCCCAACCGGGGCAGATCTCAAAGGCCTTAACCGGGAAACTGAAAGCAGCAACCGATGGAGGCGCGGTTGCTGCGCGACGCAATACCGAAGATCCTCCGCCGCCGAAAATAACGACGATTCGCGAATCATCACGCCGAGATATCAGCACGCCGCCTAGCAACAGCCTTGACAACACTTCGCCGCCGAAAAAAGACCTTCCGACGCAACGTAGCAGCAGCACAGCAAGCCGACGCAGCCGTGATCCGACGCCACGAATTAACCGCAACGCCAGACGCCGGTCTACCGATCTAGACGTACTAATCGATGCACATTACGTCACTGTTCTCGTCGACACTGGCGCCGACAATTCCGTCTTCAGTGGCGCGTTCGCAGCCAAGTTGAAGAAGGTGAAGACGGCCTGGCAAGGACCCGATATCCGGACAGCGGGCAGCCACCTAATAACGCCGGCTGGAATATGCACTGCGTGAGTCACGGTTAAGAACCGCACTTACTCGGCTAGCTTCGTAATCCTGCAGCACTGCTCTAGGGACGTCATCCTAGGCATGGACTTTATAATCCAACACGGTGCAGTCATCGACTTATGGTCGAAGTCAGTAGCATTTTCAACGCACAAAGCGTTACCACCGGATACAAACATCAGTTACCATGCCTTGAATGTGCTAGAAGAACAAGTCACCGTTCTGACTCGCTCCAGCGTAATTATTTCCGTCGGTAGAGAAGTGCCTGCAAACATGGAGGGCTTCATCGAGGGCGATCATCACTTGCTGCTCGACAGTGAAATTTGCGTCGCTAGAGGCATAGCTGAGCTACGTGAAGGGAAAGCAAGAGTGATGCTCATGAACTTCAGCCGCGAACAAACGCACATTAACAAAGGCACCATGGTCGCCTACATCGATGAAATAGTACAAGCGAGCAGTGCTTTCGCCTTCACGGAATCTATTGCGCCTTGAACGGCGACTGTAGTACCTGAACCAACTTTCAACGTCAATCAGCACCTTCCCAGGCACAAGAGAAATCAGCTAAAAGCTCTGCTCCTGCAATACAAGAACTGCTTCTCGTCATCGTCAAAAGTTCGACAAACCCCTGTCGCCAAGCACCGCATCATAACCGACGAATATGTCGGTCCACTCCGTCAGAGCCCGTACCGAGTTTGGCGCGCGAACGCGAAGCCATGAGGCAACAAGTTGACGAAATGCTACGCGACGACATCATCCAGCCCTCCAAGAGTCCGTGGGCATCCCCCGTGGTGTTAGTGAAGAAGGATGGAACCCTACGCATCTGTGTTGATTCTCGTCGCCTCAACAAAATCACGAAGGACGTATACCCTCTCCCACGGATTGACGACGCCTTGGATCGACTCTACAACTCAAAGTATTTTTCGTCGAGGGACCTCAAACCCGGCTACTGGCAAATCGAAGTCGACGAGAGGGACAGGGAGAAGACTGCCTTTTAACACCAGACGGACTGTTCCAGTACAAGGTCATGCTGTTTGGTCGTTGCACGGCACCTGCGACTTTCCATCACGTCATGGACAAGGTACTGGCAGGCTTGAAGTGGCAGACTTGCCTCGTCTATTTGGACGACGTCGTTGTGTTTGCCGCAAGCTTGGAGGAACACCTCAGACGCCTTGAAACAGTGCTTCAAGCAATCAAGGCCTCCGGACCCACGTTGAAGCCAGAAAAGTGCCGCTTCGCATACGAGGAGCTCTTGTTTTTGGGCCACGTCATCAACAAGTCTGGAGTGTGCCCTGACCCACAGAAAACGGCGACCATCACTGACTTTCCTCCGCCAGCCGACACAAAAGGCAGTGCGTAGATTTCTTCGACTGTGCGCCTATTACAGGTGCTTCGTCAAGGACTTTTCACGAATGCCGAGCCACTGAAGTACCTCACGAAGGCCGACGTCGAGTTCATATGGGAGACTCCACAAGTAGAAGCATTTGAAGAACTGAAGCGACGCCTGCAATCGCCGCGCGATACTTGCGCATTTCGACGAGAACGCCGATACCAAAGTCCACACCGACGCAAGCAGTGTAGGACTCGGCGCCGTGCTTGTGCAGAGGACTGACGCACTAGAAAGGGTCGTAAGTTACGCTAGCCGGTCGCTATTGAAGACGGAAACAAATTATTCCACAACAGAAAGGGAGTGCCTCGCCATCATCTGGGCTACATCAAAGTTTGGCCCATACCTCTATGGGCGGCCCTTCAAAGTTGTGAGCGACCATCGCGCCTTGTGTTGGCTAGCTAACTCGAAGGATCCTTCAGGTCGCCTCGCACGATGGAGTCTCAGACTTCAAGCATTCAACATCACCGTCGTTTACAAGTCCGGGCGAAAGCACTCTGACGCCAACTACTTGTCTCGAGCCCCCATTGAATTGCAGCCCGAGGACAACCAGGATGACTACACTTTCTTGGGACCCATCAGTGCCGCCAAATTCGCCAAACTACAGCGAGCCAACCTGGAACTAAGGAGCCTTGTATACTACCTGGAAGGCAACACCGTCATTGTGCCGAAGGTGTTCAGGCGAGGATTGACGTCCGTTTTTCTTGCAAAAGGACATTCTCCTAAAGAAGAAATTCTCCCCTCTCCGTGCCAACTACCTCCTCGTGGTACCCTCAGCATTGCGTCCAGAGGTTCTGCAAGCTCTCCATGATCACTTAACGGCTGGACACCTCGGTGTTTCTCGCACGCTCGCGACGATACAAGCAAAATACTACTGGCCTCGCCTCTCTGCCGACATGGCCCATTGTGTAAGGACATGCCGAGACTGTCAGCGTAGCAAAACACGGCCGACAAGGCGAGCCGGACTTCTACAGCCGATTGAACCACCTCGTCGACAAGTTCCAGCAGATCCGGATGAACTTACTGGGGCCTTTTCCGACGTCGACATCAGGGCATAAATGGATCGTGGTGGCTACGGACTGCCTAACCCGCCACGCTGAAACAAAAGCTTTGCCCAAAGGCAGTGCCGCCGAGTTAGCCCGATTCTTCGTTGAGAACATCCTCCAGCGTCACGGTACTCCAGAAGTCCTCATCACCGACAGAGGCATGGCCTTTACGGCAGTACTAACTCAAGCCATCCTGCGATACAGCCAGAGAAGCCATCGCCGGACCACCGCTTAGCCACCTGCAGACAAATGGCCCTCCGAGCGCCTTAATAAGACCATCGCCGACATGCTGGCAGTGTACGTCGACGTCGAACACAAGACGTGGGATGCCATCCTTCCGTGCATTACCTTCGCATACAACATGGCCGTGCAAGAAACGACGCACATGGCGCCGTTCAACCTGGTCTACGGAAGTGAACCCGGCAACTACGCTTGACGCCATGCTACCGGACGTCACCGACGAAGGAAATCTCGACGTTGCAACCTATTTGCAGCGTGCCGAAAAAGGCCGACATCTCGCCCGCCTGCGCATCAAGAAGCTGCAGAGAACCGACAGCCGACACTACAATCTTCGACGACGCTACGTCGAGTACCAGCCCGGCGACCGTGTTTGGGTCTGGACTCCGATACGCCGACGAGGACTTTGCGATAAACTCTTACGTCGCCATTTCGGACCATATAAGATCATCCGACGTATTAGATCATCTAGACTATGAGGTCGTGCCAGACGGTATTTAGCAATCACAACGGCACCGCGCACGACCTGAAGTCATGCACGTAGTGCGTCTTAAGCCTTTCTACGCCCGCTGACGAACTTATGTCCTTTGTTGCTTTGTTATTGTCTTTTTTCCTTTCTGTAGGCGTGGTTTTGTTTTCGCTTTCGTGTTTGTAGCATCGGGACGATGCTTTTTAAGGGGCACGTGTACATGTTTATGTTTCACTGGCGGCCGCTTTCCACCGGCTAACAAATGTTAAATGTTATATGCCTGCATCGGAATCTTCTCGAACGTTATCGATGCTTCTATCCGTCGTCTGTGGTCACCGACGCTCATGTAATCTGATTGTATGAGTGACTCGAATTATCTAGAACTTTCTGGAAGACACGCGGGCACCAGGGATTAATCTGGAACCTTCGATGACTCACATACGGCGACGCGTTTCGCAGCTGATCAGATTTCGACGGTCGCCGACTGTGTTCGCCGCTATCGTTGTGCTTAGAGTGTCGCTTTCTTTTGCGGGCACAGGTTCGCCCAATAAAGAATCAGTTTCGTCATACGCAGTTTTACGACTGTTCTCTTCACTGTCACTACTACCGTGACAATAAAAATGATAAAAATTGAGGCGGAAATTGGTTCATAAGCCATATAAGCCGTAGCTGTTAAGTACAAGAGGAAAGTGTGTTGGGAGAAAGTGCGAAAAAGTGTGTCCACGAAACGCTGTCAAAGTCCTTACATGTCTGGCAGTTGTCAATCGCACCAACTAGAGTCCCTGCATAGACTGTCATGCTACTTTCCGCACGTCAAGCTCCACTAAAACTTACACAATGCCGAGGCGTAGCAATTAGTTAAATCACACGTTCTATAATACACGGCTCACTGCGTCCGCGGGAACGTTCTTATTCCTTCCCTTGCATAATTTACGTCCATCCGGGGTGTTTCGCATCTATTCACAAGTATGCGTAACCGAATTCGCGCTTCACTGTTGACGTCAAGGAACATGAAGAATGTTCTCGGAGATTACAGTTCCCGGAAACAGCGTTTCGTGGATGCGCGCCCGCGCAGACGTTTGGACATGGTCACCATCAAGAGGGCAAGCCTTCACGAGGGCGTCCTCACCGTCACAGTGGGGAGGTGAGGGTGCGTGAGGGTGGACTTTGTGAGGTGAGCTCGTGGTAGAGGGACGGTGACTATTAAGAGGAAAAACGAAATCTGAAAAGAAACAGTTTATGATAAATGAAAGGGAAGCTCCATTCCAAGCGAGATGAGGATGCCTCAGAACACGCACTTATAAAGCGAGATACAACAAGGAAAAAGAAGCATGTTCTTGCTGCGGTTAAGCTAGGGAAACGATCATAGGCGCCGACTCCGGGGGGTGGGCTCCGGGGCTCCGGGGCTTGAGCCCCCTCCGGAGTTTTGCGAGGGGGGGGGCTCTGCCCCCCCCCGCTTATTAAAAGCCATTACCAGAGTCCTGTTACCCAAAACCTTTACGGTTTCTTTTGAGTTACCTCTACATTTTCCCTTGAATAGTTATTGTGGCTAAGAGCTCACTGCATCATTGTTGATGCGGACGTGCACGGCTTTTATTCAGAATTTCGCTTCAGTTCTGAAAATTCGAGCAATACTAAAACAAACTGAATTAGCAGCACTAACGCGGCTCCCTCATCCGTATTTTTTCAATTCAACATGTTATTTTAATTTCCAGTCTGAACACCATGCACACCCACCTAATATTTAAATGTGTACACAGGGCGAACTTTATGATATTTTTAAAGAGAGAGAGAGGTATCCAACTAACAATTATTTCTAATAATATGGATAGCCTATGAGTAGATAATCAATTGGTTGTTGTATGTTCAACTCACTACAAATTCCTTTGCGCAGATTTTTTTGACACTGAAAAAGAGCTGCAGACTTCATTGACCCCTTCAGCAGAGTCTTTTATCCACGGTGCGTGAAATGCACGGGAAAAATCAGCATTGCATCTGCGAGTTCGGAGACTATTGACCATAGTGACCCTCTACTTACGTTCCATGAAATTACGGCACATAACAAAAGGGCGCGGCAACGTTTTCCACCTCCCCATCCTAAATTGAGTAGATCACAGTCTAGTACGCTGAGGATGCTTCAGACGGGTTTGTACCCATCGAGAGGCTTCCTGAGTAGACTACACACAGAGATAGATCCTCATTGTGCGGATAGCGGGGAAAAATTCTGCACTTCAGCCCACATGCTCTGGCAGTGCCCTGTGTTACACGACTTCAACAACAGCGAGGTTTGTGAGAAGGCCATCACGAGCACTAAACAGGAAGACCAGTACAAGGCTGTCCAGAAGGCCCGTGAGAGAGCACAGAGGCATGGCCTCCCGGCTCCAACATGGGATTATCCAACGGCTAGTCAGGGGCCTCTCAATGGCTCCAATGGCTGGCTCCTCAAGACCTAATAAAGTTCTTGGTCTGTCTGTCTGTCTGTCTGCTTCTCTTACAATTAGGTAATGCTAGCGACTCATGAAAACAAAACTTATAATAATTTGCAACATTTATTGGGGTGTCAAACATCGCAACGTGCATGCAGAAGCCATAAATATACATAATTTACTTAGTAACCGAAGTGGGGCCAAGCCGGATTCACTCAAAATCAGAAACAATAGCAGTCATGCGAAGCAGAGCTTCTACTAGGACTCAGAAAAAAAAGAGGCTGCAGTTTTGCCGGAAAGGCGCAGCAGTATTAATAATAGCGAAAAATAAGACAATTACACGAAAAAGATTCTTCCCGTATAAATCCGTGTAAAAGCCGCACCCCTAACTTGAAAGTAAATATTTTTTTTAATCCACCCGCCAAGCAATCGGGCTCCACTGCGAATTTTCTCGCGCAGCGTACTTTCGCGCGTCGCAACAATAAAAAACGTCGGTGCCGGTTATACGTAAAGAAGACAGGAGAGGCGCCCCACCCTGACCACTGAAGCGCAGCAGACGATTTCCACCGCGACTAAAGAAATAGTCCCGCTGAGGCGAATCGGCCCACCTCAAAGCGCGGGCTGCCATGTCCTCCGTCGGCGGGATCACCGGCCGTCCGGCTTATCACGTCAGTCTAGAGTGCACGCCCATTGGTGGATGCTCGTGTGCACTCGCCTTTGAGGGGCAAATGCCACTGCCTTCTAAAGTTGTACACGACTATAGATGGCGAAAAGAGGTGATCGCGGAGGTTTACAGCGGATTTCATACTCGTAGTTGAAAAATTAAATAAAATGGTCCGGTTCCTTGTAAAGCTCGTCAAAAATGCGGCAAAAAAGGGCGCCCTTCACACGAGTCTGTTGGTTATATCGCCTATATGAATTGTAGTAACATTTCCTCATTAATCAAAATAACAAACATCGTGCAAAGCACTGACCATGTAAACCTGTAAATATCCTGCTGGTTGACCACGAGCAGTCGCTATCAGAACGCTGGCATTATGATGAACTCCGGCAGTGGGGGCGAATGGTTCGTACAGCCATGCGATTCACCGCAACTGCGAAAATTAGATTCATCATCATCATCTGCATATTTTATGTCCACTACTGGATGGCTTCTGTCAGCGATCTCCAATTACCCCTGTCTCTTAGGCTATGCAATCTGCAACACTTCGGGCGCGGAAAAACAACCTAAGAAGGAGGACAGCGCGCATGAAGTTAGCAGCCATCCCTGCTCGCCCTTGATCCTTGCACCACCCAATGATTACCAACAATTGGATACGGCACGCGGGCCGCGAAGCGTCAACCGTGCACAGTCATTCGCAGCAGCGGCAGGGCTAGATGAAAAGACACGTGCTCTCCTCCCCATGCGCGCATTTGATCACGTGACCTCCAACTAACCCGAATATTGAGCGCGTGGGAAGATAATGTCCATCAGGCTCTACATTACGGGCTTTTCCTAGCACCCGTAGTGTATGGGTCGCTCACTCATATGACTTTTGGACTTTATACGGAATATCATGCCGACGACGACAGCGAAAATTTGCCTGGAGTGTCGATACAATTGCTGTCGCAATAAAAGGCAAAATAGAAAACAGGCGTCGAGCTCGCTTCTACCGCGGCGGCGGACGTTTCAATGTGCACCGGCTATAAACACAGCATGAGCAACAACGACAAAACCAATAGTAGGCACCTCGCTTATCGGTACTGCTCCAGGACTCGTCTGAGGCTGAAAAGGAACCGTATTTTCTACCGTATAAGCACCAGCGGAAACATAACACTAGGCGCGCGGGGAGACACCGCACGCGAAGGGACCAGCCATCTCAGATTGCCCAAGCTTGAACTCGCCGCAGATTAAGTATAAAATAAAGCGCGTGACCCACATATGTATGGCAGAGGCCGGAAAAGTAGAAGTTGAGGACCCGTGTGTTCTAAGCCGCTAGGCGAAAGAAGACTCCAGGCCGCTATCAAGAAGGTTCCACAGCTCACGTGTTTCCTTGATGACATGACATCGTGACATGTACAGCCAGAGGTGCTATGAAGCACATGACACAGTGCTGTCGTTGTTAAACAACAGGTATCCACCTGATATGTGGCAGTATAAGTCCCACATTGAGGAGCTTGCCATAAGGAAGGAAGACGAAGCATATATAACATCGTTCTACGGTGACGACCTTGAACCAGGACGACTGATTTTGCGCAGATATATGCTGATATGACATTTTAAACCAGTAAAGGTCGGCATCATTACACACATTTGGGGACGTCGTGCACATGTTTACGGGGGGCAAGGGCCAACACCTTGCGAAAAGTTTTGCCGGAAATGGCCAGGCTAAAAAATTGCGTTAGCCATACCGGTGTCGTCGACTACATTCGAGAGGTCCTTTTCTTGCCTTCGGCGACTGAAAATGTACTTGCGGTCGACGACTGGACAAGCCCGTTTGAACCATCTGGCAATTTGGCACGGCCACAAAGGAACTCTCCCGCAAAATCAATTTGTATAAGATTGCCGACGATCAAGATCAAGTGCCCGAACGAAAACTTTTTCAATGATGGTGAAATCATCGCATCAGACAACGAACTGATATGTCTTTAATAGGAGCGAGAAAGGCACCAACTTACAAGTCGAAGCAGACCACCTGGCTTAGAAAACAACGCAAGAAATTATAAAGGAACGAAAATGGGGTACATAACAGCGCAAGCAGAGTGAGGGCATTTGAGTAAGAAAAGACGCGTGGTTGCGTTATTTGTAAAACTCCCTAGTCTATCTGTGCGTTTTTATTATTAATTTTTATTCGTCGTATGCGTCATTTGCCTCTCAATAACACAATCCACGTTGTTGCTATATTTGCTATCGAGTCCCTTCGCACTTTTGAGATATAGGTGTCTTATTTATTTATTTGTAAATATGCTTATTTATTTGGGCACCTAGGTAGTAATTTTTACTCTATAATCCTTTGTTGTGCCTCCGGAAAATAAACGAAACCAATGGCATAAGGCATGCTTTGACATGCAATGAAACTATGGCGTTATGGAATAACATTATAGTTATGCTAATTCCACTCATAAGTTGTGTTCAGAAATTGTTATATATCGTTTAATGTTTATATATGTTATGCCTTATCTTCTCAGTAACTCACCTTTCGTCAGGAAAAGATTTCTTGATTGTATCTTTTGTATTAAATATTTTACAAGGCGTTATATTGCTTTTTCATAGATGCGTACTCGTGCGACTTAATACGCACAAAACACATGTATTTCCCTAACGTGTTTAACTGAATCCGCTTGTCGCATGGCTCAATCAAGAGACGCCAGTCTCTTGGCGTTGCGAGGGGACTGAGGCTATAGAACTGAATTGTCTCCTACACTGAGGTCTTGCAAATAGTGATATAAGCTCGTCACTTTAGTGAACAATCTTTCGCGGTCACACGAAATTTCTAGTGTAGCTGTTACTAAAGGTTATACATATATGCATAAATTGGTGGGGTTCCGAAAGCTGGTCAGGCCCCAGCCTCTCCCACCTCCGGAAAAATGAAAACATTCCGCCTATGGAAATGATGGAGCTCCAACTTGAATTCAGAACAAGAGAGCACCTGGCAGCGTTGGCAGCGTGTCTCAACCAGAGCAGCTCAGGCAATCTCGAGCTTGCGTCTCTCGGACGACTGGCGATGTGTCGGTAGCGCCGGGCATTCGTCTTCACTACAATCACCCCCCATCGGAAAAGGATCCATCCTGGCGACTCATGGTGAACATAGAATCATTCGGTCGTAATACGCGTCTTCAGGTGTTGTACGCGGACGGTTTAACGACCACGACGGCGTTTGTCCGTAGGTGGCGTGACGGGTTCGACAATATAGTTCACAGGCGATGTCTGCGCTATAACACTGTAGGGTCGTTGATATTCGGACACAAGCTTGGATGAGAGGCCAGCAGGAACTGCAGGAACCCAAAGCCGCACAAGGGTGTACTGAAAAAAAAAAGTGACAATGCGGGTGCCGTATGGGTATGGGAGGAAGGGGGCGACGCTGTGCTGCGGCACCAAATGCGTATCTTGCAACCGGGCGCAAAGGCAACTGAACTGATATGTCTTTAATAGGAGCGAGAAAGGCACCAACTTACAAGTCGAAGCAGACCACCTGGCTTAGAAAACAACGCAAGAAACTGCGAGACTGGCGACGCAGTCTCTTACGCGAAAGGAGGAAAATGGGAATGCAGCGCGAGAGGGAGGGGGGATTCTACTTTTCTACCAACTGCGTACTTTGCGCTGGTGCGGGCTGTCGCGCGCACCGTATCTTGAAAGCGATCTCCAGACGGCTCTGACCTTTGTATGCGCTGAGCCTTTCGCCGCTCAGTTTCCGTTGAAGCGGTAGACCGCACGAAGCTTCGCTCGCTGCGGCGGCTGCGCCGTTCGCACCAGCGTGTTGACAGTGGTGGTCTGCGGTCATCGACTATGATCTATTTATGTTTGCTTGTGCGCGCTGATACCACGCTTGTTAATTCAGTTAGTAAGCGAATGTGTCCAAGTTTATGCAGCCGATAAAACTACTCTCCCTACTCCGTATAGCTCTTTACTAATTTGCTATCGCAATTGATGCTTCGCGTTTCGCGCGAAACTGCGAAATTTCGATTTCTTTTCAAGCACGCATCAATGATGGAAACTAGTGAGAATGTTGGCATGGCCGTCAATACTCTCAGCCACACAAGGTGGAGCGTTCATTATGAAGCGGTGAATCCAGCGGGAAGGAGCTACGAGCAGCTAATCTCGACGCTGGTTAAGCACTGCACGGTGCCAAGAACAACATGTAGACAAGAAGAGCTGCTTTGAGTTTCGTCACTGCTACATGGCACTGCTCCTTTTAGGGTTTTCGGGATTTCTTGTCGAAGGTCCTACAGGCAGTCAACCAAACGCGGCAGTACTTACGTATGGCAGCAATCAGCCCGCAGCACTGAACACTGAAGCTCAAATCATTAAGGATGGTTCTGCAAAACACAGCGCGTTAAAGGTGTGGAAAGGACCATCGTCCAAGCCACGCGAAAGTGCGAGGAAATGTGTATTGGAAATGCAACAACGGAGTAGATATAGCAAGATGTCAGGAGAAAGAGCAGGGGACGCTGGCCTGGCCTTAACCGAAAATACTGGAAGGGAAATATTTGAATGCCCCGCTCAGGAGGTATTCCTGGGCCATTTGGCTGGCCATTATCGCTTCAACGGCAGGCCACGAGTTGAAACATAGACGAACATACAGTTGCAGTTCAGTGCTCGTGTTTGTCATTTATGTTCGTCTATGTTCCAACAACTGCGCTGCCTATGAAACCATAAGTGAGTGCCTTGGCCGTTTACACGGAGAGCAGGAAAACCGCTCAAATCTACGGAGACAGACTGGTTCGCAGCATCATTGAGCCTGTTGCTATGTCCGTGACAGACCGTGAGAGCGCTTCAAATGTTGGCGTCTAGTCTTACTTAAAGTATATGTACACATACAGTATATATAGTTTATAAGTGTATATAGTTTTTAGGGAATTAAATCGCTACTGAGATCCTGTGGCCGCGAGGGCACCTCAAGGCAGCCAGAAAGGAACCTAGTGCTGCAAAGACATGGACCACACAATGATTCTCGCAGTTTATCGCCTATTGAACTTTTTTGAATCCCTCCTAAACCTGCCGTTAGCTTTCTCTTGTTCCTTACTATCTGTGTGTCAGTTGCTTCGTCCAAAAGCAACGCTTCGAAATTAAAGCTGACCAAAACCTCTCTCCGCTCAACCACGAGTGGGCACACACCGAGTGGCACTAAACCAGGGAGCCAAGTTATCTACTAGGCGAGACAGCAGCCAGCCCATGCCTATAGACCGTTTTTTCGTGGGCGCCGCCATTGCGTAGGCAGTGGCGCCATCTATGGGCAGTTGGCATGCTGGCTTGGGCGAATGCCCGTGTTGTATGCTGTGGTATAGGCTCGGCGGCAGTTTCTGGTGAATTTATTCACTCTCCCGCGGTCAATTTAACATGCAATGGTGTCTTCTATGTGGGGAACGGTCCTGTGAGGCGTAGTGAAGGAATTTAAGTCTGAAGTAATTAAGCGGCTGGAGTTTCTGCTGGCGTTCGGGCGGACGGAAACACCCAGCGCGAGGTGTGCGCGTTTTTTTTGATCCTACAATCAGCCTCGAATATCTGTTAGGTATTCCTGAAAATTAGTTGCACAAAAGTTACCTTACTGCAGCAATCTCCGCACTGTAATTATAAGCTCTGGTTTACCTGCAACGAGTAGTTACGAAACATTTGACGAACCTAACAACGTGGGTACCGTTCTGCTGGAGAATAAGTCGTGCTGTTTACTTGGACACGCGTTGAAGTTATTCGTATATACATTGGGTGACTGCCTTGTTTGTTGGGCTAGGTTTCAGCCCACAAATAAAATAGTTTGGTTAATAATAACCACTTGCCGTACAGTGTGAATCACACTTTTCAAGTTGTCGAACGACCAGCTGCAGACTGCGTGAGCGTCCGAGGCACTAATAAATGCTGTGTTATAGATGTGTTTGTTCTATATAGCGTATGGTCTAAGTGGTTCAAGCATGCGGCACGACCATGCGGAGTTTTATTTCGTCGTTATCCCGTGTTCTTATTTATTTTGCCGCAAAAGGAGGACATATGAACTCTTTTTTTTTTCAGTCTCATAAGTTCAATCATCTACGATGCATTTACCCATCTTACGGAAATTGTGTCGTTAGAAATAGCTGTCGGATTTTTTTTTATGCGAGCCCCTTTGTATATTGTGCCTTACAGGGCAAAAAGGCAATGCCGATCGAAGCACGAAGCTTGTGTGTATCATGTTGGTTTGCCAATCGCAGTGCTCGCTGTGTTGAGCAAAGCCTTCGGCCTCTTGCAGGAGGCTAACGGAGACATAGTGATTTGAAGTCTACTAGACTTAAAATGCGGGAGAACGTTGCCGGTGGCTGATGCAAATGTTTTAGAACAAGTCTTCGTCGAGTGAAAATCGATACGTCCAACATAGTGCACAACACAAACACACACCGCGGCTGAAGATGCGCGTCGCATTTTTGCACATCCAAGAGGAATCTCCAAATACTGTAGGTAGTGCTGCACCTAAAGGCTACACAATGATTGTTCTACGACCTCGTAAGAACTGACATCGCGTAAATTGCACTCAGAACTAGCTAAAACACCTCCAAATCGTTTCGCAGGGAGCGACCGGCAACACATTCAAGCCGCGCCGCGCGCCGGCTCGCACAAGCCAGAGAGGAGGAAACGCTCGTCGCGCGCCCTTTCCTCCTCGCCCGATGAAAAGGTCTATACTGGCCGAAGCTGGTAAAGAACTTGGGTCACTGGATACGTGAAAGAGGTTAGATACGGACAGCCTATGACAAAGTGCTTGAAGTTCCCAAACCCGCCGTGGTTGCTCAGTGGCTATGGTGTTGGGCTGCTGAGCACGAGGTCGCGGGATCGAATCCCGGCCATGGCGGCCGCATTTCGATGGGGTCGAAATGCGAAAACACCCGTGTACTTAGATTTAGGTGCACGTTAAAGAACCCCAGGTGGTCCAAATTTCAGGAGTCCCCCACTACGGCGTGCCTCATAATCAGAACTGGTTTTGGCACGTAAAACCCTATAACTTAACTTGAAGTTCCCAAAGAATGCTAGTCGCATTAAAACAGTCATTTTGTCGTCGTCATTAATTGTCTTTCCACTGCCTACACAGACGCTCACTCGGGTCACAAACATAATTGCTCGCCTTAAACAAACACAGTGGTCCATTTAGTAAGGATGTAAAAGGAAATAAAAAAGCCAAACCATAGTCCGTGGGACTTGCGTAATCATTTACGAAAGTGATAGCTTCCTTATGGACTCTGGTGATTTGCTGCACGTGAGCCTGTACTGAAACCAGCCCCCATGGAGTGCACGCTTTCGGTCACTCGCTGCTTTTAAAGCGAAGCTTTCATTGGCGAGTTCGAGGCCCTTTTTCGCATGCCTATCTGGCCTCGAACGCGTTTAACGGGATTGTGGTGGCATATAGGACCAGTGCAGCGAAGAAGTAGTCTACCGTTTCAAGCTTAGAGATCTCTGCAACAATTAATGGAGAGATCTGCGGCTCTAGAGTCTACAGGAACTACAAGAGGGCCATTCAGCCAGCACGGGAATCAAGGGAGTTATATACATAAACTTCTGGAGTAGAGGTCGCTGTCCGAAAGTAAAATCTGGTCGCCGCCATCTTGCTAGAGGCAAGAACCCCGAACGCCGCGGTTGCGTCTGTTGCAGAGCACAGAGTATGTTCGTCATGTCTATTATTTGTGCGCTGTTGCAACGGTGTTTAACTGATTGTAGGCTGCTTTCCAAGGGCAGTGCAACACCTCGGTAGGCCATAGCAGCACCAGTCGCGTAAAGATGACGCCGGGTATACGTTTCACTTGTAACACCGGCTCGCGTCATCAGCTCAGGACTGTCGTACGTCGTGCGTGCGTTTGCTTCAGTTGGCAACGGTAGGGAATGTGCTCTAAGATACGTGTATGTCGACTCCCTCAGAGCGCACATTCGTCATCTGTCAAGGATGTCCCACCATAACCAACTTCCTTACCAGCCGAGAGACCTCAAGCAACCTTTTCAAAAGGGAATTAGCGCCAATCAAGAGTGTATACCGTCATCTTATGCACCGGCGGCGAAACCTTCATCTGCGCGTGGTGGCTGCAACAGCCTCAGGTGAATTTTACTATTCCCGGAATCACCAAGAAGGCCAATCGTCCATCGCTGGCTCTGAACAACTGACGCTCCTATTACTGAACCAGACATATGATGACTGCATACTTATATATAACGATGGTTCAACCTCACCTACCAGCTCAACTGCCCCATTCGTCGTTGAGCCAAGCTAGTTGCAGTTCAATTCAATTCAAATTGTCACATATGACTACATCTAGGTGGGCAGAACTTGCAGCTCTCCACGCAGCTGTGACCTACGTCACCGAATAGCCGGCACAGAAATGGGTCATATTTTGTGAATCTAAGGCAGCCCTTCACAGTATCAAGTCTTTCTTACATCACAGAACCTACGAGCAGATGATGTCCTACATCAGGGAAGTACACCACCATTATCTGAAAACAGGGCACAGCATAGTCTTCGACTTTGTCCGCTCCTTCCTGACCCGGCGCAGGGCCGTCCTCCGCGCAGGCGACCTGGTGTCGGAAGAAGTCGAGCTCGGACAGCGTGGAACTCCCCAGGGGTCCGTCCTCTCGCCGACGCTCTTCAACCTAGTGATGATCAGGCTCTCCGAACGACTCTGCAGGATCGACGGGCTAAATCACACCATCTATGCGGACGACATAATGATCTGGTGCTCCGCGGGGTCGGATGGCTTCATCGAATCCGCCCTGCAGGAGGCCATTGAAACTGCCGAGTCCTACCTTGAACACACCGGTCTCAAGTGCTCCCCCACCAAGTCGGAGCTGTTGCTGTACTTGCCCAAACGCAGTGGCGCCAAGCCCAAACGGTGGAAACCTCCGGCCGAACGCAACATCACACACCGCATAAGCGACGGTCGTATAGTTCCCAGGGTAGACTCCATCAGGGTCCTGGGTATGATCATCGAGTCCCGCGGAACCAGCACCCTAACGGTGCAGAAACTAATGACTAAGACTGAAAATGCAATACGACTCGTACGTAGAGTGGCCAACCGGCACCACGGCCTGAAAGAAGACAACTTCCTGCGTCTTGTACATGTGTTTGTTCTCTGCCACTTTACCTATGTCGCCGCCATACACAATTGGCTACGTGCGGAGCGCGACAAACTCAACGCCCTTTTTAGAAAGGTTGCGAAACGAGCCCTAGGCCTCCCTATCAACACTTCAACGTATAAACTTCACGAGCTCGGCGTGCACAACACGCTAGAAGAGATCGCCGAGGCTCAGGAGCGAACGCAGATGATCCGACTCACGACCACCAAGGCGGGCCGCCACATTCTGCGCGAGCTCGCCTTTTTCTCCTCGATCGCCAGGAATCCCCCAGATTTGACGCCGGTCCCCCGTTAGATCCGAGACCTTATAACGATCGCTCCCATTCCGCGAAATATGCATCCCGACCTAAACCGAGGCAGGCGCCTTGCGCGAGCGACCGCCATTCTCAGGCGCATAGACATGAAAACGGACGATGTCTCGTTCGTGGACGCCGCTGCCTATCGCAACAACCGAGCCTTCGCCTCGGTCGCACTCTCATCCTCGCAGCGGATCCTCAACTCCGCCACGATCCTCACTCGAGAGCCCGAAATAACGGAGCAAGTAGCCATAGCCCTAGCTATTCTCGACAGCAAACGGAATGTCATCTACAGCGACTCCAGACCGGCCATCAAAGCCTTCGAACGCGGTGTCGTCTCGGACCAAGCGTTACGCATCCTCCGCAGCGTGGATCAGAGTACCCTCAAGCACCACACCATCATCTGGTTCCCCGCCCATCTCGGAAGGGTGCCGGGTGCCCCGCCAAACCTCAACGAGATCGCCCACGACGCAGCGCGTGCGCTTACTGACCGCGCCGTCCCAGGGCAACCCTACCTCGCCGAGATAGAGACCAACCGGGATGCACCCATTACGTATAATGAAATCACCAAACACTTCTACCTTGGACGCCGCATCTTTCCGCCCCCACACCCCAAACTTAACAGACCGCAAGCGCTAACCCTATGCTTATTACAAACAGACACGTACCCAAACCCCGCTAAACTCCATGTTCTCTATCCCAAACTCCACGTACCAAACTCCACGTACCCCAGTGACATGTGCCCCTCGTGCGGATACACGGCGACACTCACACACATGCTCTGGGAGTGTAGAAACGCTCATCCCGACTCTACCTCGGACAAGTGGGAGAAGTCCCTCAGAAGCTCGCTTCTCGCCGACCAGCAATGGGCCGTCCAGCAGGCCCACGAAGCGGCCGCCAGGTATTCCCGGTCGGTCCCTACGTGGGAGACGCCCACTTCGCCCTAAGCGCGTCCTGCAGGACCCAAATAAAGTTTGTCCAGTCCAGTCCATATTCTTCGAGTGGATTCCTGCTCACTGTGGCATCGTCGGCAACGACATTGCTGAAAGGGTTGCGCGGTCTGCCCACGAGGACATCCAGACACGCACAATACATTTGGCGAGGACGGACACTGCCAGGGAACTTCGTCTGCTTGCACGCAAAAAATCACAAGCTTTCTGGAGTTCAAGTGCCTTCAATTGCCGATTCTATAAGTTGGACCCCTTGCTACGGCCACAACTGCATCTAGCCTTTCCCGCAGCAAAACAACCTTGCTGTGCCGCTTTTGGCTGGGAGTGGCGTTCACGAACGCTTACTCATATCGTATGGGAATGGGAATGGCCGAGAGCCCGATGGTGCGACTCCTGTAGGTGCGAGGAAACCATCGAGCACTTATTGTGTACCTGTCCTCACTACGACGTACAACGCCTCTCTCTCAGGACGACTTTAAACGGACTGGACTAGAGACCGTTCTCTGAGTTAAAGATACTCGGACCGTGGCTACACCCGTCACTGGTACAAAAAGCGATGCGTGCATTAGAACAGTATTTGAAGTGCACCGGTTTAAGACACCACTTATAATGTCCCTGTGCATCGTCCCAAGTGTACTCAGTACTCACTCTCTTCCTTTTTTCCTCTTTCTATTCACCCTTTCCGTTACCCCTAGTGTGGGGTAGCAAAACGAACGCTGTTCTGGTTGACCTCCCTGCTTTCCTCTCCTTGTTCTCTCTCTGCCAGTAATAAATTTACGTTTACGTCCTGTAAATACTCGCTGGCAAATCACTGTATGCGGTCTTTATGTAGCGCATGCATGGGCTACATGTTAGAAGGAAAGGGTTAGATTTTGCCGCTGGATCGAATATATGTGCGGTGTGCTTACGGTGTGCGGTGTGCTCTGTTTGGTTTGTACCGTGTACGTTCCGCGAATCGACTGTGTTTAGGGGGAAACCAGCGAGACAAACGCGTACACGAGAACATGCGGAGAGGACGAGCGCTGGACTTAGAAGCGAAGAGTTGCAAGTTCAGTGCTTGTTCTGAGCACTTCTATTGCGTACGCATCTTTTTGTTTGGTAGGTTTCCTGTAGAATAATTTGCTGCACCCAGCCCAGCAAGAAATTCTGTTGTAAATTGTGGGCTTGAAGATAAAAGCCGCATCAGCCCTAATGCATGAATATTGCAGTGTCTGACTATGGTTTTGGGTACACCCCATCACTAAGAAATCTAAACGAGCGAATTGCGAAGAAAAAAGCGTAAACACTGCTTTCAAGGTGGTAATAATTAAAAATGAAAGAAAGCACGACCCGAGTTACAAATTTAGCTTGTATAGTTCACCATTATGCATAGTAAAAGTTCAGGTGGCTATTGGAAATGTTTTCTGCTGTCCCTATGTCTGTGTAGCGTTTCTTACCGATGTCGCAGTTGTCGTGTGGGTTACAATAAAAAGTTCTAGATGGTATGGATGAGTGGCATCAATTTTTCTGAGCACATACGTAATATGGAACAACGTCCACAGTGACGTTCATGATGCAATATCTGTCAGCAGCATATTGCTTTCAAGTAATCAGGTTGCTAAACACATAGCTTGCGGCACCTTGTGTAAAACAGTTCTTTAATGTTTCGTACTAAAATAGAGAATAATTACCGTATTTCCACGTAAATAACGCGACCACGAATATCGCGGCGGGGACTTTCAGTCTCTCAGAAAAAAAAAGCAAACTTGCTTACGATAGAAATTACTATGCCAACATGAATCATTACTATTAAAAATTCACCGACGATTACGACGCTCCGTAATACGAAATTTGAGCGCAGCTGTACACCTGTTTTCCTTTCCTGATATATTGGCTGGCGCGGACAATCTTGTCTCGTGCGGCACGTTGCAAACGGAGCAAACTGTAGCGCGACTGCCTCGCTAATCGGGAGTTCGCGAGAGGCAGCGAGTAGGTGATACGTGGGCGCCATTCACAGCAGCCGCCGCAAGCAGACCTCCGCTCATGGAGCGCTGTGCTTCAACGCAAATGCGCGCGCTACTCTGGCGCAATCTCGTAGCCATGGTCGCCGCAGAGCAAGTCTGGCGCGTCTCTCCGCTTTCCTTGTCACGCTTTCGCCATGCCATATTCCTCCGCTTTCCTCCTCAAACTCTTTTCGCTATCACCGTCTTTCATCCGCGCTCCACGTTCCCTTTTTCATCCTTCGACGTGCACGTTCGCTCGGTTACGAGGCACGCCGAGGGACGACGCCGACGCTCGCCGCAGGAATGGGCGCCTAAAGCCCGCCCCATTTCAGCGTTTTTACCGGCGTGTCCTGCCGTTGCAACTCAGGGCGTCGTTGCATCAACGGCGCCGGAAAAGTCGCCCATCCACATGAAAAGCACGCAAACAGCGCCAGCCCAGCGTCGCACAATGTAACCAGACAGATTTAACCAGAAGCAGTGCGCAATGTGTTTCAAGTGTCCTATGAGAAATGTTCCTGATTAAGGTTCTTATGCCCCATTTATAGTTCTACGGCACAAAAAAATATTCACGGCAGCGCGCAATAAAGGACGAGCGGCTACTTTCTGAGACAGTGCCGCCTGGCCTAACGGCCCTATAGACGGTTTCAGTGTTTACAAACAAACCTCGCTTGCCGCTGATTGGTTGCCCCATCGGAACTTCCGGCAGAAGAGCTAGAAGCACTTCCGGATATGTTGTTTGAAGGCATGCGCGACGTGAGGCCGGCTAGTCGATGTTTGCACTGCTTGGTGGAATCTGTGATGAGCTGATTCTACATCGTGAATATTGTCGAGATGACGAGCGACTACTTTAAGGCGCTTAGCACCGAAGGAAAAGATCGGTATCGCCAAAAGCTGATGTTTAGAGGCAGAGAGCTGCCCGATCCGTTGGACGATGATGTCGTGCGATTTTCGTTTTCACAACGTTCCAAACACCTTCCCTCAGTTGCAAGCCCGGAGTAATAAGCGGAGCATCTTAGTGAGGACATGCAATGAACGTAGACTGTTGTCTTCAAGGCAGGTAATGGGACTGCCGAAAACAAGAAAAACTTTAATGGCACTTTTTTCTACTTTCTAGGGTTTTGCGTGCCAAAACCAGTTCTAATTATGAGGCTCGTCGTAGTGGAGGGTTCCGGATTAATTTTGACCACCTGGGGTTCATTAACGTGCCCTACAACACAAGCACACGGGCGCTTTTGCATTTCGCAATGGCACTTTTATTGCTGCAAGATGGAGGATGAAGTGGTAAGCTGTGCTTATGTACATGCACATGTTTTCTGCGTCATATGCCTTGTTTCTGCTTTTCAATATGCATTCACAAATAACTATACATTCTCAAACGTCATTTAGTGCAAGAAGCCTAGGTCGACTGAAATGGGACTAACTTAAATGCTCACGAATTTACCACACTTCTAACAAAATGAAACCTGTAGTGTTGGGCACGAGATTGCAATCCATAATTGGCCTCCGTTAATTCGTAAAAGCTTTTAGAATGTACCGAAACTTCCTACATGCATGCACGGAAATCGCTAACTTTTCTGCGATTCTGCTCTGCGATGCCGATACGAATGCTCATATGCCGTCGCGGTGGCTCCGCGGTTACGGTGCCCGGTTGCTGACCCGAAAGACGCCGTTTGGGCCCCGCACGTCGTATTTCGATCGAGGCGAAATGCTAGAGGTCCGCGTACTGTGCGATGTCAGTGCACGTTAAAGAATCACAGGTGGTCGAAATTATCCGGAGCCCTCCACTGCGGCGTCCGTCATATAGCACGAGTCGCTTTGGGACGTTAAACATGATAAACCAATGCGCACATGTACCTAGGTAGTAAAGCTGCAGAAGTGCACTTGTGCCCCAGATACGAAAAAGATTAAAATAAAACAGTGGCATCATGGCATCCGCTAAACAATAATTTTACCTCATGTTCGTAGCATGATGATCCACGCCGAGGCAAGAAACTGGACGAGCGGGCAAACTCGGGGCGAGAGTCGAGCTGCTCTCGCGTGAGTTACACGACATAAGGCCAGAACAATCGTGCAGTAGCACTTTTATTATTCAGCATTATAGCAGTCCGGCTACTCCATGTAGTAACGTACCTTGGATGAAGTGAGCGGAGCAAATCTGGGAGCTCTTGGTAGGCTCCCAGGTTTGAAAAACACCGTTGACGAGTAAACGTAATAAAAACAGTCGATGCTCCAAGAGCTACTCGCCGTCATGCAACACACTGAATGCCACAAGTCGCACTTATATCGATATACCCGAAAAATAACACAGAATAACACAGAAGCGAACAAATACCAGCAAAAAGGAGCAAAAGGAACGGCTACCAGAAGTTTCCTAGAGGCGCCGGATGCCGGCGCACAGCGTTGCCAGAGCGCGGTGGCGCTGGATGAAACCGTCAACCTTCGGAAAAGAACCGCCATCTCCCCTCTCTTCCGCCGTCTCCTCTCCTAAAACACTTGTTTTTTTTTTTTGCTTTTTGCTTGCGAAAGCAAGTCGATGGTGGCGTCCCTTCGAAAGGTCCCGTTGAAGCTTTCAGGCCGGGCGCACGCCGCCGCCGCCGCCGCCGCCGCCGGC
Source organism: Dermacentor silvarum (assembly GCF_013339745.2). Classification (NCBI taxonomy): domain Eukaryota; kingdom Metazoa; phylum Arthropoda; class Arachnida; order Ixodida; family Ixodidae; genus Dermacentor; species Dermacentor silvarum. The sequence continues at coordinate 356,834,802 of NC_051154.1, read as the reverse complement.
GACGACGCCTGCGCATATGGACGTTCGTCATGGCTCTCAGGCGGAAAAACAAAAAAAAAACAAAAACAAAATATGAAGAAGTGAACGGGTGCGCTATCATTATCCAATCGGAGATACAGGAGAGAGCGAAGTGGCGTTGTTCAAAGGATGGCGGTACTTTTCCTAAGGTATCGGTAAAGTCCCAATATAAGAAAAGTACCGCCATCCTTTGATAAACGCCGCTTCTCTCTCTCCTGTATCTCCGATTGGACGATGATAGCGCGCGCTTTTCACTTCTTTATATTTTATTTTTTTCCGCCTCAGAGCCATGTTGAAAGTATTCTGCGCAGCAGCAGTCGCTGGCGGCGGCGGCGGCGCGCGCCCTGCCTGAAAGCTTCAATGTGGACGTTCTAGGTGCGCCACCGTCGACTTGGCTTTCGCAAGCAAAAAGTAAAGAAAATAGCAAGCGCTTTAGGAGAGGAGGCGGCGGAGGAAAGAGTAGATGGCGGTACTTTTCTTATATAGGGATTGTAGGTATCGGTACGTACGGGCGCCCCATGCTGGCGCGCACGCGAACTGGTTGCTGCGGAAGTCACTTGCAAAAGTTTCCAGCCATAGATTTTCTCACTATATTTCCTAGAGGGAAAACTGGTGCTGCTGCGCTGTGGTATCCATGGGAATGCCGGTATATTGTGACTTCGGATTGGCATCGTTCTCGGAGAGCCAAGAAAGCCTTGAAGACGCTCCTGGCTAGCACGGTTACGTCTCTCACAATGATTCATTTCCTGCTAAAACAGCACGTAAAAACAACTTTAGCTTTATTATTACACAAAAACATGTTTTGTTTAATTTTGAGGACTTACTATAGGATGCAGAATTATTTCAAACGTAAAAAGTATCAGCTGGCCGCTAAAGTTGGAGGGCCGACGACCAGATTTTCGCTCGCTTTGGAACAACTTGTCATGTTTTCTTGCTTTTCTTTGCTTGGTCCTGCATTATAGGTGAGTAAACTTTATTGAGAGATGTAATATGAGTGAATTAAAGCCGGTTATGTAGATTTTATTTCAAGAAGGCAGTATGTGTGTAGCCATATCCACGTTTTAGACGAAGCCTCGTTCAACACCAGCCAACACAAGCCTCGCAGACACATATCCCGTCATTCCCATGAGGGTACGGCGCCCTTTAAGAAACTCGCATAGACGGTGGCGCCAAATTACCCTCTAGGTGTAACAGTGAGAAACTATATTTCCAGCAGCGCGACCGCGGCCACGGTCTGATTGGTGAGCGCACATCGAGATTTTTCCGGCGGCGTCGGCGGCGAGATCTCTTGTGTGTCTTGAGCACGACATTTCGGTTGGCGCCTCCCTCAGCGCCGACGCTGAGCGACGGCGGGTGACGAAACCGGAGAAAAATGTCGCAGTTTCGCCCGAAAGGCGAAGGATCAATTGTGATAGCAAATTAGTAGAGCTATACGGAGTAGGGATAGCAGTTTTATCAGCTGCATAAACTTGAACTCATTCGTTTGCTAACTGAATTAACAAGCGTGGTGTCAGCGCGCACCAGCAAACATGAATGGGTCACACTCTATGAACACATACCACCACTGTCAAAACGATGGCGTGAACAAGCGCGGCCGCCGCAGCGAGTGAAGGTTTGTGCGGTCTATTGCTTCAACGGATACTGAGCGGCGAAAGCACAGCGCATACAAAGGTCAGAGCCGTCTGGAGATCGCTTTGAAGATACGGTGTGCGCAAAGTACGTAGTTGATATAAAAGTAGAAGTCGCCGCCCTCCCTCCAGCGCTGTGTTAAAAGAGGCATTACAAAAGCGCGTTTTACGCGCCAAAAATAGGCAGGCAAAACCACGTTTTAGGCCTCCGACGTCGTTAATATAGGCACAATAAATTTTTAGATAAATGCAAATAATTTCAAACGAAGACGTGCGTGGCCTATTTCTACGATAGGAAAACAAGAAATGTTATTGTCTATGATGTCACAAAGGCGCCAACAGTTGAACATAGCCGTGCAATTGTCCCATAAAACTGCTGGACTAATGACGATCAATTGGCTTCATTCAATAAGAACCCTGCTCATATTCATGTTCAATGGCCACTGTATCGAACGTCGCATATAGTGAAACAGGCATGAAAAAGAATACTTGAACCTGGGAATACTGATTTAAAAAAATGGTACTTTATGTCTGCCTGACGCATATAAATTAAGACAACAAAAACAGACAAATAACAAATGCAAGAGAGACTACGATTTATTAAGAAATTAGCATGTTCTTACATGAGGGCTGTTAGGTACCGCTCTTCGTAATTTCCTCATCTACAATGCCATTATCCGAATTGTACAAGCCAGACGTCCCACCACTGCCGCCCATTTCCGCCCGACAAGTCGGAGATCCACTGCCGCCCTCTTCCGCCCATTTAAAGTACACATGTTTGAAAAAAAGTTGTCGCAGTTTCACCTGAAAGGCGAAGCATCAATTGCGATAGCAAATTTGTAGAGAGCTATACGGAGTAATGATAGTAGCTTTATCAGGTGTATAACCTTGGACATGCAGCAGCACCGGCAACACGCAGAACTGTTGTCGACGCTGTCGGCATTTTGCCCGCGTTCGCACAAAATGCGTGCGGCGTTGGTGACTGTTGCCGGAGCGTCTGATATAAATAGGCACTTGGTGCCGCAGCTAAACGTCGCCTCCCTTCCCCTCCCCGCCACGGCCTTTCGCGCGTCGGAAGAAGGCGCGTTTGTTCTATATGGTGATTCTAAAGGAGGAAAGATACGCCTACTTCTGCAGCCCTTAGGGGAGCACGGCGCAGAACGCGCGTTTATTCTTCGCCGTGCGTTCACTCCCCGTGAAAACGCGCGTCCCTCGCGCCCCTTCACACGCACATACAGCGTTCGGCGCGCGGCGACGATTTCATCTCCACTGACGTCATACGGAACCTCACGGCAACGGCCATGGCGACGGCCACGACGACGGCGACGCCGACGGCAGAAATCTGCTTTGGAGTGTCCATATAATTGCTATCGCTATAAAATCTATTTAGAGAGCACGCGGAATATAGTCTGAGAATAAGCGAGAAGATTGTGGAAACAATAGCAAACTACCACCATCTCCGGATTTTTGGATTCAAAATTGTGCCTCTTGTCACTTGAAATGATCTCGTACGCTGAGAAGGAACGCCCGACGGAGATGAACACCTTAAAAAGTAAATTACAAACAAAACAAAAGCCGCATGCGCATCACATTTTTCTTTCTTCTTTTGCTCTTCACTCTCCTTTCCCCTGATGGCTCTCCGTGGTTTCGCATTCGCCAACCGCTCCCGGAATGTCAGCGCGGCGGCGTATGCTGGCCGGCGCGTCCCTTTTCAATGCTGCTAGCAGTTGTTTTCCGGGAGTTGTTTGAACTAATAGACTAGGTTGAACCCCATAGAGTTCCGAACAGTCAATGTTGCCCGGTAACATGAATAACGGTCTCTAACTGCACTCCAAAGCGAAACTTGCGGTTAAATAGTGTTTATATAGGCGCCGATAATGAAAATAGGCATTTATAGGCATTTAGGCAAAAACTCCAAAATAGGCATTTATAGGCACTATAAAAACACTATGAAAGCCCTTCTTAACCTCTAATTCATGCTCATATATCAAAGTGGGGCGATAGGAGCGCAAGGAACAAAAAAGGCCGAGCAGCCGTTCAGCCGCGTTCGAACGGACCTCAGAAAGCCTGCCGCTGATTGATATTATCGCACCGACAACAAAGCTGCGATGATTCGTGCGCTTCCAGTTTCCCTGCTGTACTAAAAGTAATAGTTAAAAGGTTCTGAATCACAAACATTGTCGCATCCGCCCGGTACCCAGACCGAGATCGTTCGCTTCAACCGAAGGTTAAGCCTACCGTACGTGCCCGCCGAGTTTGTCTACACTCTATCGGCCCGTCTGGGCTGAGGAAGCAACAAGTCTAACGAGGATAAATCACTCTGTAGTTCACCTTTCCCATCGGTGTTTTTAAACAGACTATTCTTTCGTGTGTACAGTGTAAGCATAACAAGCGATGAGCGCCGATATGATGTTATAAACATATGTGCTGTCGCCGAAGGCTGTCAGCCGCATTAACCGAATGTTTCTCTTACGGAGATATGTGCCTAAACATACCTGTCGATTGAAAAGCATTGTCGAGCTATGGAAATGTTGCATTACCTTTGCGCGAAGAATAAGAAACAGCTGTCAAAATTGGCAGTAACGGCCCGTACATTCCGGGTCGGAGGTTCATTTAAGGCTTTTTTTCGTTGTTAATATACCAATCGCAAATGCAAATCAGTGTTGCAGCACCTCCAGACATACTATGCAATACGGACAACAACTTTTTAGTTCTGATAGAGGCGTAAGTGTTAGCTGAAGGCGATATCGCATCTACTATGTCTGTGCGAGACGTCTGCGCAAAGCGACAATTGTGTCTGCGCGTTGACATGGCAAGATATGAAGAGGCAATCATGGATAGGCGTGGCGTAGTGGTAAGATACTGGGAATCGGGATCTAAAGGGCGGAGGTTCGAATCCTGGCGGTTTTTTTGTTGTTTTACTTTTTTTTCTTTTTTTATTGCATTACAACGTTCTCTGTTTCTTTCTGTATTCAAAAAAAAATATATAAGGTAGCCAGGCACCACGTATTTCTCGCTCTAGAGCTGCATTTCGCACCAGTACCCCGCGCCCAGCGCCTCCCAGTATGCCGCGCCTTGCCAGCGTCCCAGTATCCAGCGCGCGACACTGGGCACATAATCAGGCATAGCACTGGGCACTGGATACTGGGTTTTGCTATAGGGTAAAGAGACTCCTGAGGACTCATGACATGAATTTCATGAGATCCGTGTCGTATAGGTTATTAAAGAGTCGCCTACGTCTTGGCGCTCTCATGGTCGTTTCGTTAATATAGTAGGCTCCCCGTACACTGCTTCGCATAAGATTTATTCCTACAGGGCGTGAGATCTGCCAGCTTTTTGTCCAACGGTTATTGCTGTTGGTTCTGGGGGCTAGGCTGCCAGAAGTTGATCTCTGAAGGAAACTCTTCCGAGATCCCTGGCAATGGCCCTGGTCCACTGGACGACCCACTCCTGGTCTTCGGGGGCCTCGCTGAGGAGGTGCAGCTTGCCATCTCTCAGCGAGGCTCTCAACCTAGCCCCGAGATCGAGTCGGCTGATCTTGTATATTATGGTCATGTGCTTCACAGTGTCGAAGGCGCTCTTGAGGAGCCCGAGCAGAGCACGCACGTACGTGCTCGGAGCGTTCACGACCTGTTCCTTTATCTGCAGCATGGTGTCCTGCGTGGAAAGTCCCTTCCGGAAACCGATGATGTTGGTGCCGAAGTCGTCCAGCTTCTCGAGGAGAGTCGTCACCCTCTTGAGGCAGGCATGCTCCATAACTTTACCAACACAGGACGTGAGGCATATCGGCCTCATGTTTCGGACCTCTAGCGGTTTGCCCTGCTTTGGTATGATTAGAACGTCCGTGTTCGTCCACTCTTGCGGAATTCGGCCCTCCTTCCAGCACGCGTTGATGTACTCGCAGAGCTTCTCAATGGCGTTGTCGTTCAGGTTCCTCAGGATTTTGTTGGTATCCTGTCAGGACCGGGCGCCGATTTAGTCTTTAATAGCTGGAGGACCGTTCTAGTCTGCTGCATGGAAAAGTCCACGTCCAGCTCCTCGTTGGCAGCCCCGCGGTACTCGCTGTGACTCTGCCCTTCCGGTCGAGCGAGGTGCTTCTGCACGATCTGCTTTGCAAAGACCCCCGGCTCCTTCTTCTATTTGTGTAGCAGCTCGGTCATCTCTGTACGGGTCGCCGTTCTGGTGCTTGCCGGGTCGAGTAGGTGCCTGAGAATCATCTTCCAGGTGCGTCCCACGCTCATGTTCCCGCTCATCGTGTGACACAGCTCATGCCATTCTTGCTCGCACAGGTGGGTGCAGTGCGTCTCGATCTCCCGTGTGATTTCGGCGATCTTCTTGCGTATCTTCATTTGAGTTTTTGCTTACTGGCTCTCCGTTGCATGGATTGCTTCGCCGCAACGAGATGTGCCAGCCGGCTATTCCCTCTGGGCGGTTGGGGAACGCAGTCGTCCCCGGCTCCGTGGGATCCGTCTCCTCCTTCTCTGGGGGCTTCTTGTCGCCAGTCCGTCCACTGGATCTCGTCGGTGGTTTTCTCTACGTCAGAGAGTAGTTCTTTGCACCATTCGCGGATGTCTTCGATCACGCACTCCTTCTTGTCTCGTTCTCTGTTTTCCCGGAATCTGTCCCAGTCCACGATTCCGGCCTTTCGGAAGACGTCCTCCTCGCTTTCATCCTCTCCCACGGTGACGCACAGGATCATGTGGTCGCTCCCCAGGTCCTCGAAGGAGTTCGAACAAGTGACCACGCCCCGCCCAACCAGACGGAGAGGTCGGGGGACGTCCGGCTAGCCTCCTCCCTTTCGGCGAGTAGGCGGCCTATCCCCATTGCGTGTGCGGTGGTTTGAAGTATCCACACATCAGCAAGGGATTGAGGCGGCCTTGGCCATCGCTTCGCGAAAGGTGGGCGTCGAAAGTGTTAGTGCTGTTTCTTTGCAAGCGGGAGCTATAAACTTTGAGCACGAAGAGGCTGGTCTTCCTTCTTCCACTACTCGGCACGACTTCGATCAGGACGTGGTCTATGTCCGACTCTTCGTGGAGCACGAGTTCGTGTTCGATGAAGGCCGTCCCTCGCTTAACCAGGATGCACACCTTGACGTCCCTCCCCATGCATTCGTACGGGGGACCGCACGTAAAATAGCCCGGGAGCTGGGCCCAGTCGAAAGGGTCTTGCAAGGCAAGCACGACAGGAAGTTTTTATTCGAAAGCGTTTTCATGTATTGCAGCATCGTCACTTTCTTGTTTTTGAAGCCCCTGCGGTTCCACTGCCGGACTATGCGTCTGTTGTCGGGCTTGCGGGACACCACCATGATTGTTATGCAGAGGTATTGGGGGGACACAACTGTCCGTGCGTCCCTCCTGCTCCGGTGCGGGTTGTGTTGGCGTGAGGATGGTGAGGATGGCCGACACGTTTACCGCTTGTGGTGACCGTACCCCGGCACTTACGGGCAGGTGGTGGTGATGTTGCTGCAGCTGCATCGTCCCACGTTCCAGACCTTCGATTCGGTTATTCATGGCCGCAAGTTGGGTGTGGACCGCTGCGTACTGCGCGTTACGTTCCGCGTCGGATTCGTTCAGCCGTGTCAGGAGCATGTCAAACATTCATTCCGTCTTGTCCTCTAGTTTGTTTACCATCTCTTCGATCGTATCTATCTATCTGGCTCCTGACCTGGGTCTTTTCGGTGCTTGTGCGTGGTCCACAGCGTCTTCCGTAGGTGGCGCGTCGGAGCCTGCCGTCGGCGGCGCTTCTTCTTCGCCGCAACACATCTCCATCTCCCCTACTGCGCCTCCTGTCGCGGTCGCATCGCCTCGCTCGGCGGCCTCGTGGGAGTTGGAGGAGGACGGGATTCCTCCGGAGGATTCTCTCATGCTCTTCAAGATTTCGTTCAGCGTCTGCTGTAGCTCGTCGATTTTCCTCGCTGATTTTTCGTTCTGCTTTCTGGCACTGCCCAGGTCTTGTCGAAGTTACTTATTCTCTCGCTCCATTTTCTACATCCTCGCCGCCAGGAGGGAGTCGGGGGCTGCCCTCAAGCTGCCAGAGAGGGGGTACTCTCTACACAGTATCAATTTCTTCCCGCGACTGTACCGGACCAGGTGACATTGCGCGGATCTGTCTGTGTCTCACCTTGTGTGGCCCGCACACCATCTGGCAGGGTTCCGGTTTTGGTTCCGGTTGCTACTTATACTCCGACTCCGGCTTCGCCTTCTACTCTTTCGTCTGTTACGACTTCGGCTCCATCTTCTTATCGGCGAGAGGGTTCCGGATCACACATCAGGTATATGGACACACATTTAATACATGTAAATATGTGTTTATAATATCCGGCCTGTCTCTAAATGATGGTAAATAAAAGCTGTCAGCCCTTCCACGGGGGTAGAGATGGAAGACCAGCGAAGCTGTACTATAGTGGGAAGTATGTATTTTCAATTATTACTATTAAGATGTGATGGTTTTCTTCACTTTTCTTCAATAAATAGTTCAAACATAAACGGTCGTATACTCAATTTTCCATCCACACACCAATTTTTAATCCAGATGAACCTTGAAATGAAGGATGCATGAGCTTAGCAAACAAAAATGCGGCTAGCAGGCGACGAACATGCGTATCGATGACGTGATGCGCGCGCTGGAAAGAGTGTATCGCAGAGCAAATGCTGCGCATGAGCAATGTTTCCAACAAAAGCTGTTACGCGGCGCTGATAGTGCCATCGGCCACGCGCTCGCGTGTTCACCCTAACAGTGCTCATCGCTCTACGTGCTTGCACTCAAGAGCGGGCATGGAAGCAACTCACCATGATCAACAAACAACGTGCAAAACTTCTGCACGCGTACTGCGAGTGTACTGCAGGGCAACTGTTGTTTTATCTCGAGATGTGTATCGTACATGGCATGGTACTGGAGACTACGTGGACGTAACACCGTACGGAGGGGCGGGGGGGGGGGGTGCAAGCAGAAGGTAAGTGGACTCAACACGTGGTTTTATCAGGCGCGCAAATCTTCGCCTATAAAAAGTAAGACTCGCGAGTTTGTCGCTTTGGCCTCGCACGATGCATTCTGAAAGGCTCTTTGGCGAGATTCTTCTTTCCGTTTGGACCCACGTAACCGTACAGCTATTTCCGCCTACATGCGGTAACATGTTCTTAAGCCAATGGTAAAATCCGTGCGGCATACATACCCGTAGATACATACCAGTAGATCATCGTGACTTCCGAGTCAGTCGTAGGGCGAGAAGTGCAATAATCAGAGCGCTAGCATAGAGAAAGAAATTCAACAAGAGGCGACATGTCACGCTATAGTATTGATGCCGAACGTTAGCTGCCGCGAGCATCGAAAAAAAAGAAAGTGAAATTAAGTTGACACAGTGATTTATTATTGCGATATCATTTATATGGACACTTCAACCGGATTTCTGCCGTCGGCGTCGCCGTCGCCGTCGCCGTGAGGTTCCGTATAGATAAAATCTTCGCCGCGCGCCGTATGCCCCAGCGGAAGCGTGCGGGGACGCGCGCTATCACGGAGAGCGAACGCACTCAATCTCCCACGCGCAAGCAAAGAAGCGGGAAGCCAGCGCCGGAGGGAGCGGGGGCGGGGGCGCACTTCTACGCTGCCAACAACCGCACTCGTCGTTCGTGCGACCGCAGCGTCTTTTATCTCCACACGGCTCTGACCTTTATGCGCCGGGCATTCGCCGCTCAGTTTCCGTTGAAGCGATAGACCGCACGTACCTTCGCCCGCTGCGCGGCGTATGCGCTCGCTGCCAGCGTTTTGATAGTCGTTGGCTGAAGTCGTTCAGTGTGATCTATTCATGTTTGCTTGTGCGCGCTAACACCACGCTTGTTCATTCAGTTAGTAATAGTCGGGCCACATTTTCCAACGCACGCTACACATGCAATGCTGCCCAGATCGGCAGTGCAGCACTACAGGTGTGTCCCTTCGCACGCGCTGCCCACGGTAAGCCCTTCTCATCAACACCACCGTTTCACACGCGCCTTCTCGTGGTCATCGAGTCTCTCTTCATGTCGGTCTACTTACGCCGCAGCACACCTGCTTACTTAATCAGCTCATGTTTACTACAAGTCATATTGCTACCAAGGCCGCTCACCTTACTTCGTATGACATTGCTGTGTTGCTGTCGCATTCAGTGCTTCGCCCTTAGGGCGAAACTGACATTTTTTCTGTTCATTCTTTACGGCTAAACCTAAAACGTTTTGCGTAGAAGTCAACTTAAACTTTGCGACTTATTTTTTTGCGTTACCTAGCGACAGGCCAATGACGTGCCATAAGCATGCGTCATCCGCCAGACATGCATGCCACCGAAGCGAGCGAGGATGTCTGCGCGCGCGTTTGGGGCGCTCGCCCGCGGCGACCCTTCTGTCTGCTTGTATTTTTTTATGTAGCGTGGTTTCTTGGGTCCCGGCGTATTCTTGCGTTCTTTCTGCACTGAGACAAGACACCATTGCACTATTGAACTACGGCAAGCTGAGAAATTTTGTTTCACAGTCTACGGTACGGGACCGAGACTTAAGACGCACATAGCGAAAAACAGCTCTGCCGTCCTGGCGCAGTTAATTTGGGCTAATGAATCGTGCTGGGACATGTTTCCTACGCTTCCTATAGGGGCTTATTGCAACTCATTTCGGTTCTGTATGGCACTCTGGCCGCACAGGGCACTGTTGCGCAGTTAGTGAGTACCAACTCGGTCGTGGTGCGTAGTCTAGTGCATCTTACCAGAAGTTTGTGCCACTTTCTCTGATGCCAGACATAACTGAAAAGTAAGTTCGTTACTTTTTGGGGTACTTCTGAGACACGCTGGCCGCACAGCACGCTGTGACGCAGTTAGCGATAAAGAGCTCGGCTGTGGTGACAGTTAGTTTGGCGTGTAATGAATCTTAGAGGGACAAGTTTGTGACGTTTTTTGTGGCCCCGCAACAACATATACCTACTTTGGTACTCACGCCTGTCGAAAACGCGATGGGCGATTATCAAGAGTGATAACATCAGAGTGAGTGAGTGTCAACTTTATTATTAGAAGCGGTAATGGAGAAGGGAGGCTAAGCTACGTAGGCTGCCAGGCTGTGTTTCATGATGGCGTCTTCAGCTCGTGCCAGGACCCGTGTCTGGATGTCTCGGTCGGTGCTGGAGAGAAGGGACTCCCATTGTTCATTGGTGGAGGGTGGCGAGACGAGGTTGGCGGGCGGGGGATCTTCCGGACAGCCCCAGAGATTGTGGTTTAGGGAGGCAACGTCGCCGCACAGGCAGCAGCGCGGATCGATGACACCAGGGTGGATGTGTGAATACACTAGGGGGCACGGAAACGTGCGGGTCTGGAGGCGACACCAGGCGATCTCGGACCGCTTGGGAAGACTACCATATGGGGGTGGGTAGGCGTACCGTTCGAGGCGATAGTGCTGGGTAATGTCGTGGTAGGTGACCAGGGGCTCCGGCACCGAGGCGTCCGACCGATGCGGAGGGGCCCACCGCTCGGTCGACGAATCCTCGAGGGTGTTGGTGAGCTGACTCGTTGCCGGGTGGCCCAAGTAGGCGGGGTCCCAGACCAGTTCAATGTGCCGCGGTTCGTCTTCCAGTAGGAGTGGACGAAGGAGCCGTAGGGTGGTAGGCGAGACGAGACCTCGGGCGAAATTGGAGATGGCGTGCTTGGAGTCGGACAGTATGACGCTGGCGTCGGTCGAGGTGGCGGCTAAAGCGATGGCCGCCTCCTCAGCCTCGACGACGTAGGGTGTTCGAACGGTGGCGGCCGCGATTGTCAGACCCGAGGGCGGCGAGGATGGCGAGACGGAGACGACTGCGAAGGCGTCCCCAGGCGAGGCATATCGGGCCGCATCCACGTAGGCGACGGCCGGGTGGTCGGCGTACTTGGCATGAAGCATGGCTGCACGGGCTTGGCGGCGGGCGTCGTGGTGTCCCGCGAGCATATTCTTGGGTAGCGGTTTGATGGAGAAGGCTCCCCGACGAGCATTCGGTAGTGAGACCAGGTCTGGCGGGTGAGAAGAGGTGTCATGACCGATGGAAGAGAGGATGTGGCGACCGGTCGGTGAACGATGAAGGCGTTGCACCTGAGTGGTGCAGTGAGCATCTATCAATTCGTCGAGCGCGTTGTGGACTCCCAGGCGGAGGAGACGCGCCGTGGACGCGTTGGAGGGAAGGCCGAGGGCAGTCTTGTATGCCCGGCGGATGAGGACGTTGACCTTGTCGCGTTCCGATTTGCGAAGACGAGTATAAGGAAGGCCGTACGTGAGACGGGAAACGACGAAAGCGTCGACTAGGCGGAGGAGATCGTGTTCGCACATGCCTGTGCGCCGCGCTCGGACACGAGCGAGCATGCGCGCGGTTTGCTGAACCGAAAGCCAGAGCTGGTCGATGGTGCGAGCAATAAAGCGGTTGCACTGCAGTATCAGTCCGAGCACGCGGAGATGAGAGACGACGCGAACGGGAGTGGAATTGGCGTGAATCGTAATGGTGGGGTGGGGCGTCTTGGGGCGACGCCGGTCGGGGGGCCGCATGAGGAGGCAGGCCGATTTGGCCGCCGAGCAAGCGAGACCGGCCGCGTGCACGTTACTCGTGACGACGTCAGTTCCGCATTGCAACGTCTGTTCAATGTGCCCGTCGGAGCCAGACGTGACCCAAAGAGCGACGTCGTCCGCGTATAGGATGTGTTTGAGATCGGGGATACGGTTGAGCTTGTCGGGAAGTGAGCGATGGGCGAGATTGAAAAGGAAAGGCGACAACACGGCGCCCTGAGGGATGCCACGAGATCCAAGCACATACGTGCGAGACGAGAGATCTCCCACGAAGACTTTGGCCGTGCGGGCTGTGAGGAATGAGCGAATGTACTGGTAGGTGCGAGAGCCGGGGTTGATGGCGGCGAGTTCGGTAAGAATAGCCAAATGGGAGACGTGGTCGAACGCCTTGTGAAGGTCGAAGCTAAGGAGAGCCTTAGTGTCCGAGAAGGTGGGTGGATCGAGGAGGTCGTGGTTGAGTTGCAAGAGGACGTCTTGCGTGGCGAGGTAGGGGCAGAAACCAATCATGGCGTGGGGAAAGAGATGGTGAGCGTCCGCGTACGTTTACAAGCGAGCTAGGACGACATGTTCCATAAGCTTGCCGACGCACGAAGTGAGTGAGATGGGCCGGAGATTCTCGATTGTGAGTTTCTTGCCCGGCTTGGGGATGAAAGCCACTCGAGCGTGTTTCCACGACTGGGGGAGGTTGCCAGAGCGCCAGCACTCATTGAGGAACGAAGTGAGGGCAACGAGTGAAGGGGCGTCAAGATTTCGGAGGAGTTTGTTGGGAATGTGATCTGGACCGGGGGCGGAGGTGGTGCAGAGCTTGTGAAGCGCCGCGTAGACTTCAGCTTCCGTGATATCGGCGTCCAGTTCGGGGTTGGGGGCCCCGGAGTAGGACGTGAGAGGGGGAGAAGAGGTGCCGGGGGGTGGCAGCTGGAGGTAATTGGCGGCCAGGTCTGCCTTCAGCGACGGAGTGTCGCCGGGGTAGGCCTGGACAACGCGTTGTAATTGCTTCCGAGCGACCGACTTGGTGGAAGCAGGGTCGAGGAGGTGGCGGAGAAGATGCCAGGATTGTTTGCAGCCCAACTGACCGGAGAGCCCTGTGCAAAACTGCTCCCACTGTTGGCGGGCGAGCAGAGTAGTGTGATGCTCGATCTCGCGATCGAGGCACGCGATGCGGCGGCGTAGGCGACAGTTGTGACGTTGCTTCTGCCAATGGTTGGTGAGGCCCGTGCGAGCAGCTAACAGGTGAGCGAGGCGGGAGTCAATTGCCGGATGGTCCTCCGTGGTGGGGATCGAGGCGGTGACCCGGTCGAGGTCCGCCAGTAGCTGGTTGGTCCACATCGAAAGGTCCTCGATGTCGGGGGTGGCAGAGAGCATCCAGTGGACTCGGAACGCATCCCAATCCGTATAGCGGGTCGTGTGCGGGCGCGGCTTGCACGGGGGGGGGGGGGGTAAGGACTTGAATGGCGAGGACGTAGTGGTCGCTGCCCAGGGACTGATGTGTATTGGACCAGCGCACGTCGTGCACGTAACGGCAAAAGCTGAGGTCCGGTGTAGTGTCGCGGCACACGCTGTTGCTGATGCGCGTGGGCTGCGTGGGGTCGGTGAGCAGGGAGAGGTGGAGGTCGTGTGCGAGCTGCCACACCCTCGTGCCGGGGCCATCGGCCTTCGAGTAATCCCAGTCCGGATGCCTGACGTTTAAGTCACCGAGAACGAGGAGGGGGGATTTGGCTGCTCTCGCTGCAGCGGTACCGAGCAGAGCAACGAGCGACAAGTCTTTGGTGACGCGTGGGGGTGTAAACATTGAGAATATAAAGAGAGGGGTCTTCACGTCGCTGGTGTAGGACATCGAGAAAGGCATGGTGGACCGTAGGGAAGGGTAGATCAACTCGATTGACCGTGAGCATCCGCCGAGTGAGGACGGCCGTGACGGGATGGGGCAGAGGGTGATGAGCCACTTGGTCGAGGACGACGTAGCCCTAGAGAGAAACGGTGCAGTGAGTCTCCTGTAGTACGATGACGTCAGGAGCGACCGAGAGATCCAGTTGTTGAAGGTGTAGAATGAGATGGTTACGCTTGGGGCGACAACCACGGCAGTTCCACTCCCAAACGGTGACGATAGAGCGGTCCGCCATGATTAGTAGCGGAAGAAAAAGGTGTCGCCACGGCCGGTGCTTGCGAGAGTCGGGCGGCAGACGATGAGGTGGGGCGGGCGTAGAGGGGTGGGTAGGCTTGGCTCGGATGGTTGCGAGCATGTAAGTTTGAAGGGTATCGACCGTCGCTTGAAGAGATTGGAAGGACGTGGCGGGGGGATAGGCAGCGAGGACCGTGCGGATGGTATTGAGAGCTTCTTGCTGTGCCGTGAGACGCTGGTAGATCGAGTTGAACCGGCTATCCAGCCATTTTTCGAGGTTCACCAGGGCCGTCTTGATGGGTGCCTGGCCCTCTTCGGAAAAATGGACAGATGCAAGGGGGGTTTCTGGTCTGCGGTGCTTGCTAAGTGCCTCCTTCGGAGGTCTGAACATCCATGTCACAGGAGGAGGCGATTGAGGAGAGCAGACCCGATGGGAGGGTTATGGATGCCTCCAACTTCTCTTCAAGTGCTCGCAGTTGGGCTTGGAAGGAGTCAATTTGGGTATTCTGTGCCGCAAGTTGAGCGCTTTGTGCAGTGAGTTGCTGCCGTAGGGAGGCGTTTTCTTGCTGCAGTGCGGCGACTTGCGGCGAGGGGGCGCTTAGGGAGCGCCTGGGTGTCCGCGGTACGACGCTCAGTGGGTCGGCTTAGATCCGGGTTTGAAGTCGCCGGGGCGAGCGTCGGCATGTCAGTAGTCGACTTGGAGGGTGGAGGCGGTGGAGGACCGCTTGCCGCTTGCTTCGGGCGTTGAGGGCGTTGCACGTAGCGGTGCTTACAGTTGGAGCTATGCGTGGCGTGATTCAAGTTGCAGACGATGCAGCGGGGGTTGCAAGTGGGGGGCGAGCCCTTGAGCGGGGGGGGGGGTGAGTGTCGCCGCAACGATGGCACCGTTCCTGCTGTATCTTGTGGCAAACGTCGGTCCGGTGGCCAGTCGAGGGGCAGTTGAAACAGGCCTCCACCTTGTGGTGAAATGGAAGGAGGCGAAGGTAGACTCTATGGTAGAAGATCCACCGGGGTAGCTTGGGGTCCGTGAGGGTGACCAAGATGTGCGGGGTCTTGCCCATACGGCGGCCAACAACAATAGAAAGAGCAGGATTGCTTGCCTGCAGATCGTCAAGGATGGCTTCATCTGTGAAATCATCGAAGGCGTGGTAGAGAAGGCCCCGTAGGGCATCGTCCGGCGGTGAAGCGCAGAGGTGGACGGTGAAGGTGGCGCCGGACACCGTGAGGGAACTGATGCGGAGGTAGACTTGACCGCGAGCCGATTCCGCGACGCTGAGTATAAAGGTGTTGTTGACAGGGAGGAGCCGCACCGTGTCGCGAGATGCGGGCGGTAGGTCTTGCAGGCTTGCTGCTTGCAGCAAGGCGGTGTATAAATGACACGGCTTGGTGAGGTCAACTGGGGTTTTGGGGCAGCCGACGACGTGAATCGTGTCGGCTGGGAGGCGAGGGAATGGAGCGTGGCGGCGGCGCAGAGGAGGCGAAACGCTTGCTTCGATGGCGGCGATTTAGCTGCGTCGGCGGCGGCAAGGCTCAACGCTGCGCGGCTTTGCTCTTGGGCACGGAGGCCTGGCGTCTGCCAGGAAGCGTCCGAAAGTTCTTCGAGGGTGACTTCCTGTCCTTCGACAGCGTTCTCCATGGCGGTGGGTGGCCGGGAGATGGGCGACGAGATAGCGGCGGGCGCCCCGTCATATGCGGGCTGGCGTGCGGGCGGCCGCACTCGAGCCAGGCCGGATATGCCTAGGTCGGCGTGCGGCGTGGTGAAGGGGTTCCCAAAACTCTCCTGGGCCACCCCGGGCGAGTATCGGGATGAGATTTGTATAGAAATAGTCCTGACGACTTGCTTCAACCACTCGGGAAGAAAGTATCCGGATAGGGCAAAAATAACCGGCACGAGGGCCGAAAATTGGAGGATCCGACGCGAGGTGCGACTACTCTCGACGGCGACGCCAGCGCCTCGGAGTGTGTTGCTGGCGCTCGCAGAACGCGCAAAAGATAACGCCGAGGAACATATCAGAAACTTGAAATTCGAAAATTCCGCCTTCTAAAGGACTGAAAACAGGCTTTGCACCCACGCATTTGTCTTGAGTACCGGTAGCAGGTATTGGTCCGGCCGGGTGCCTCTGTTGCGTCCGCGTCTCTGTACATAGCGTACCATCGCGATCCCCCGAGGCCAAGTTTGGAAACGCCAAGGCGCCCGTGTATTTGTGCTGCTAAAGTGGAGGAAACAATACCCAAAAATGGGGGGGGGGAATGCTTGGAAATCAGATGTTTCATAATTTATGGTATTGTTTGGGATGAGTCAGGTATTTTCTACGCAATGTATGTAAAAGCGAATTGCCTTTGTTTGTAATGCCGCCCATTCACCGCTCTGGCATGGTTCGCCTGTACACGCAGTATTCCTATGTCTAAATAGCAAAATGACACATGCTTGAACATGCTGTTACATGCTCGTAAATGTAACATGCTTGTAATTTACTTTTTTCAGCTTATGCCGTCCGGTGGAGCTTCATACGGGAACTACTGCTTACCTGGGGTCACAACGTTGGATGAACGCACAAAAAGTGCTGAACGAGCTTTTATATAGAGCAAAATAAATAGTTCATAATTTCACAAGGGTTCTTGCGTCTACTTTGTGAAATTGCACGTGGCACAGATTTGATGGGACTTGACAAGACCGTTTTCAATCATTTTTGCCAAATAGTAAACCAATTCCGCACGAAGACCATGCGCGGTCGAGCAAAACAAAGAAGAAAAAAAGGGGGGCGCAGACGGCCGTGCTAGCTAGCATTCAAAATGCGCGCGCCCAGAACTGAAAACGGAAGTGATTGATGCCGGCCGCTTGGCGCGCTGCAGTCAATTCGGCCGCTGCGCTCTATGGGAGTGTCCACTCTTGTTGAATTCCTTTATGGCGCTATAGTGTCATGCTGTTACCAGAATGCAGGCTTGCCTCACTCAGCAAGAATCGGATGATAACTCACTGATAACATAGGGCATTTTTTTATTTGACCGTGCGCTTTACTCCAGTACAATATGTTCACCATTCCACGCCGGTTTGTGCAATCGACAGTACAGCAAGTGTCCGGCACGACATTCGTCGCAAACGCTGCGCCTACCGCTTGAGCGTTAGTTCACGGAGTCGTTTTCATCGACAAAAGTGCTTGCAGTCTTTCCCACCAACTACTGAGTGTTTAATTTACCCATATTCTCGCCCAGAACACGAGAAAAATTATTGTTCAGCCCCTCAAACTTAGGAAATTGCCGCGGATCATGCAAGGGTTCACGCACTCACTTCGCACACCTGCCCTGCGATAATGGCGGCGCGGCGTGGAGCGCAGCAGGGGCGAAGGTACGCGCATGCGCATAGCTGAATTGGAAGAAGGTCCAGTCCCACTGTTTGAAATGGGCACAAGTGTACCCCGGCCTGGCTTTCGGATGTCTTGAGGGGTGATACGCTTGGGAATTTAGGGCCTGTGCCCTAAATTACCGTCGAAACCGTTGGGAGCACAAAAAAAGACGGCTTTGGCTGCTCCCATGGCGACAATTCCCCTTGTAGCGCCCCAAATGCACCTATTGAGGTGGGATGCCTTCGGGTTGGGGACAAACCCCTTTCCAAGCGTTGCGGTCCCATAATGGGCAAGCACCAGGCCAATAGCGTGCTTGTACCTATTTTACCTAGATAGGTATACCCAGCGGCAGCACTTGCCTCCCACAAACGCGGCGGATGTTGTTAAACAAGGCCGTCTGTGGTTGGATAAAAGGCGCGCAGAGACAACTCGGGAAATCTCTATTATGCCCATTTCGAAATGTGAACCCCCACAAGAGCCGAGCACCAGGCCATCAACTGATAAATTGTATCATCTAAGGTACAACAAATTGTCCATCAACAAAACGTGCTACGTGTATTGCTCTCAAACTGACACCGTTTATGAACTTCAGCAGAACAGTATTGCTACTGCCAGCGGTTATGTAGGCAGCAGCGCAATAAATTACTCTCCGAATACCCCATCCCCTGTTTCGAGTTAGCATCGCATGGCCATACAGAATAAGCATGACAACGATTACTCTGTGCTGTTCACTAACATCCGCTCGATAATTAACAAGCGCGATGCCCTGTATGCGCGGATCGACATGTGTAATGCAGATATTGTTGTTTTAGTCGAGACCTCGCTTTCAGATAAAATTGAAAATTCGGCACTTTTCGCCTGCAGTAAGGCTTACAATATATATTGAAATGGACCGAATAGGACGATATGGCGGTGGGACCTTAATCGCTGTTTCATCTGATATCACCTCTTTTCATATACACGTGCCTTCGCAGATTGATTTCTAGTGCTGTTGCATTCACATAAATAACAAAGACATGACATTTGCCGCTTGCTATCGACCACCCGACAGTACATCCACATTTTGCAATGAACTATTTGACTGTCTTAACCAAATCGTTGTTGAATATCCAAAAGCACCAATATACTTGCTTGGTGATTTCAATTTCCCCGGCATTGACTGGGCTGTTGACTTCCGATCAGTGACTATATCCTCATCCAAATGTTCAACCTTTCTTGATATATGTTGGACCTTTGGCCTCACCCAGTTTGTTAAAGAGTGTTGCGACGCCGGTTACTCCAACCTCAACCGGCGTTACTACGGGGTAGCGTGGCGTTCTCGGCAGGCTGCAGGCGTCCGGTAGACCTTGGCGACCAGGAAGGGGCAAGACGATTTCTAGTGCAAAACTTGCACTGTTTATTGCATGGTTGGTGATGGATAAAGAAGAGAATGATGATCTAAAATACATTGCGGGGCACGCCAATCGTAGCAAGAGCCTACCCGTGTCCCTGCAATTTCTGCCAACATCCTTGACCTCGTCTTCACCACATCTCCTGATTCAATTTCTTCATTATCAATTATACCTGGTTTAAGCGATCATTCCGTGATTCATTTTGCAAACCCCTTACGCTCGCCCCAGCGTCTAAAATACTGTAAGACAATTCGTGACTACACTAGAGCAGATTTTTCCTCGATTAATAACGAGTTACAAAGTTTTGCCGATTTCTTTTTTACACATTTCTGGGAAATGTCTATCGCAGAAAACTGGTTCCTTTTCAAAAACAAGGTTGAAACACTAATTAAAAAATATATTCCGACTCACCTATTATCTCCATGCAATCGGGCTCCTCGGTTTAACTTGTGTTTAAATGTTAACAAGAAAAAAAGGCACTTTTCGACGCTTCAAGCTGAGTGGGGAAACCTAAGCAAAAGCTGCCTATCGTATCTGAATATAAAATGGCTCAGCCAAGAATTACATTTTTTTCTGAAACACTACGACGTCTGCTCACAACAAATCCTAAGAAGTTTTGGAACGTTATCAACGTACGCAAACCCAAAGAAATGGTTCTTATAACTAACGCTAGATTTCCTGTCCCCCGTGAGGTTTGCTCAACGGCTTTTAACAACGCATTTTCGCTATCTTTTTCTGACGCTTTAATAGATACTTCACCGTCCGCACGTGCCTTTACGTTCCTTGAGATGGAGCCGATTTCGATAGACGTTGATGACATATACAATTTGATTAAGAAAACCGAACTTTCCTCATCGGCAGGTGTTGATAACATAGATTACAAATTACTTAATAGTACCGTAGCTTATTCATGTGATTTCTTGTCATATATTTTTACTCAGTCTTTGCAGAGTTCAACACTGCCGGACGACTGGAAGATGGCGAAGGTGATTCCAGTCCACAAGTCTGGTGATATTCATAACCCCCTAAACTACCGGCCGATCTGTCTAACTTTCATTCCATGCATGTGATTAGAGCACATAATCTACTGCAGCCTGGTTAGTTTTCTCGAGTCTCATATTTTTTTTTGCGCCACATCTGCATGGTTGTCGTAAAAAGTATTCTTGTGAGACTCAATTATTAACCTTTACTAATGATTTGTCTTCCGATTTTGATCCAGCTTCAGTTATTGACTGCATCTTCCTTGACTTCGCGAAAGCTTTTGATACCGTCTCACATCGACTACTATTACTGAAACTTAGCGCACTCCATTTAGATTGTAGCTTGCGTAAATGGATTGAATGTTTCTTGCAGAAGAAGTATACAGTATGTTTGTCTTAATGATCATGACTCTAAATGCTGCAATGTAATCCGGTGTTCCTCAGGGGTAAGTCCTTGGGCCTGTTCTTTTTCTAATTTATATTACTGACCTGCCTGATTCTGTTGCTTCTAAATAAGACTCTTTGCAGACGACTGCGTTCTGTACCGCGTAATTTCTATTGATTCTGACTCCTCCGTTCTTCAATCTGACCTAAATAAAATTTCTTCTTTGTGTGATACATGGTTTATGAAACTAAAAATTAACAAATACAAAGCAATGAGGGTGACTCGACAAATTAACCAGTCCATTTCTCAGGGCTATGAACTTAACGGTTGCCCTCTTCAGTTCATCGACATCGACAAGTATCTAGGCGTCCATATCTCTAATAACCTGTCATGGCAGAAACATATTCACCATGTTAATAACGCAGCTAACAGTACCCTTGATTTTCTTCGGCAGTATTTATTTCCGCCTCACTCCCGTTCCGTTGAAACTACTACTATATAAAACACTCGTGCGTTCTAAACTAGAGTACGCTTCGCCCATACGGGACCCATACACTAGCTCGTTAACACAGGCCTTAGAATTAGTTCAAAACCGCTCAACTGGGTTTATCCTCTCTAACTACTATCGCTTAGCCAGCGTTTCTCGCACGAAGCAAAATCTTGACCTACCTCTCCTTTCTACTAGGTGTCGAATTTCCCGCTGATGCTTGTTTCATGAAATATACTACACCAATAATGACCTAAAAATTACACTTTTTTCGCTTCCGAGCCATTCGCCATCCCGTATTGGTCATCAAATGAAGGTTGGGGTACCTCAGTGTAAAAGCAATGCATACCTCGAAGCCTTCATCCGGAAAACAAGTCAAGACTGGAATCGCCTTCCCGCCTCCATCGTCACTATAACAAATCATGATGTGTTCAAGTCAGCGATCTGTGATCATGTGCTGTATGTTTAGCCATTTTTTTTTCATTTTCTATTGCCACTCCTCTCTGTAATGCCTGTACGGCCTTGAGAGTAAATAAATGAAATGAAACAACTTCCATCACACCAAAAACTACAAAGCAGAAGTTAAACCACTAATCAAAAGTACATGGGTACCTATACTTTGTTTCAGTAGTTCCGTGCAGCAGAGCCAAGGCTACGTGGCCATCGAGCGCAGATTCCTGCGAAGCGAGGTATAGTCCCAGTGTTCGGAACACGTTGCTATAGCCTTTATGGCCTTAACATGTCGTCTAGTAGGCACATATTTACTTGAAGGCTTCTCTGCATGTTATAGGTGCGATCTTTTAGGTGATCTTGCTTTGTTTGAGAGCGAAAGCTCTACTACGCCATGTCTCGAAAGGTCATTCTTCGCGTCGCAATGACCTCGAGCCCCCCGAAAGCGTGCCGCCGAGCACATGTGTGGTAGGTATGCACTCTGCGATTCTGCACGCAAATCGAGATCACTGCGTCCGTAACCTATAAAATAATAATAAGGGCTAATGATTTCACTTGGACGCGATTAGTCGCCAAATACGACTAACGTAGCGTCGCACCACGTCGAGCGAGATTGGTAAGGGGAACAGTCCGATTCGGAGACACTCCCGCCGCTTCCGCGCTGCAACGCTCGCCGATAGCAGACGACAGGGCGCGGAAGGACACATTTAAAATGTGTGCACTCCTGATTGGTCCAAGAGGCCTGTACCTTCCAGAGTGCTGCACGGAACTACTCAAACGGAGTATTGATGGCTGACATTCTTATTCATCGTAAATCTCCTTTAAGGACGTAATCATTTGAGCGAAATGCAATCTTGAGGAAGTTGTTCTTTCTGCATTTCGGTCTTGCATACGAATTTCCCATAGGCTATGCAGGCCTATCAGTACAGATATATCGAATCGTACATACATCACCACGCGGAGTAACAAGACATCGGATACCGTGAGAATTTAAATGAAAACATTTTTTTGCGAATTTAATGGAGGACATCCCCGAATAAAATGGCATATTACAATCATTAAAAGCGTGTTCAATAGTTCAACCGCGCCAAAACCATGAGTTGATTACGAGGCACACCGTAGTTGGGGACTCAGGATTATTTTTGACCACCAGGAGATTTCAACGTGCGCCCAATGCATGGGACACAGACGTTTTTCTATTTCGACCCCATCGAAATGCGGCCGCTGCCGCCGGGATGATATCCCGCGACCTAGTGGTTAACAGCGCAAAACCATCGCCGTTAGCCACTGCTGCCGGTCAAGAAAAAAAGAAAAAAAAAACTCAGGCATGAATTCCCGTATACAAGGACGAGAAAAGAAATTCGAAGACACCACCAATTCTGGCTGGACATGAACCAAGTTTACCTGCAAGAAGGCTCGTAATAACGGATGAGAGCTATATCCAGAGAAAGAAAAAAAGGGCGAGAATAACTGACGCACATACAAATGCACCAAGCCAAACGCTCCCGTACTCACTGGTCGAAAAGTGTCGCGTCTCATGGGTTCAAAACTGGAAGAGAATATAAATGTTGAAAAATTCGGTGAAAATTTGAATGTAAAGTCTTGCGCAGTGTAGAACCTGAAGGAGATAAGAAAAACTTGATTGTCAAAAACACTTTTCAGGCTTCTGCTCTTCCAAATATTGAAGACGGTGGGGGCCAAAGGCATATGTGTAGCACGGGAGGGCGGGATGCGTTTTCTCCAGTTGTGCGCACTTAATTTGTATACAGGCATGCAGTGGAACTCCTTGATATTCAGGTGACACACAAGAACATTCAATGCCAGAATAGTATGATGGTGTAATTGCTCAAGATCCAAACCAGAGCCCTGAGCTCTTGGAGCTATTCATCTGCGCACCGCAGACAGTACCAAACTCTTCTACGATAGAAAGAGCTTTATCTATGGTGGGCTTGTCTTCGGAGAAGGAGGCGATATCATCAGCGTCTGCTGACACTTTTAACTCATTACCAAGAATATTAAAACTACAAACATTGCTGCGGTTCAAAATGCCTAATTAGAATGGTTCTAAGTAAAGGGCGAAGAGGAGTTGCGACATAGAACATCCTTGTTTCACGGAAGAACCGATGTGGATGGGATTTAAGAGGCCGCCATATACAACGAAGCGAGTTGTACAATGACGATAACAAAGCCGAACGCCATTAAGCACTGTGGATCCAACATTCGCAAGTTATAGAAGAGAAAATAAAAAGGAATGCTGGACCCGATCAAATGTTTTTTGCGAGGTCCATCTGAAGCATTGCAAGTTGCTCATTAGAAGTGGAACAATACTCAAGTACCGTACCAGCGACGTGTATGTTAATTTGCATGGAACGGCCTGTCATACCTCATCGTTAATAAGGACAAATAATAATTGAAATTGCCACCTGAAACTATTTCACAAAATCATAGCAAAGATGTTTTTAGTCAACCTTTGACAATGTAATCAGTCTACAACCCTCAACAGAACGTAATTTTTCTGTCAGTACGTTTAGGTATTACCACCGTGTGCCTTTTTTTGTGAAAGACTGTGGTAAATCCTCTAATTAAAAGCTCATTAAAATATCCTCAGTAGAACAGGCGTAAGAAGGTACTTAAAGGTTTTATAAAACTCACCTGCAATTCTATCAGGACCGGCGCAGTTTTCGACATAGGTAATTGATCAATGGCAACCTCTACCTCCTGTTTAATGAAGGCACCGCTGATGACTCAACAGTCGTTGTCAGTTCAAGGAGTTATTATAGACGCAATGTGCTGTAGAAGCTTGGAATTCTGGTCCCCATAAGCATCATTGAAGAGCACCGAAATGAGACACAATTTAACTCGTGTCAGTTACTAATGCCGTCTTTCGAATACATGTCCCTAATAACTTCCGCAGAAGCATGGCGGGGTTCATTGATCAAAGCTTGACGGGTCGGCTTCTCAGAAAGCCAGGGGCGGTTATTACGCGACCGAACACGGGTGCCTCTATAGCGCACTGCGTAAAACTTTTGCGAGTCGCAATCACGTTTGCAATGTCATGAGCGTACGTTCCAGGATCTTCACAGCCAAGCTCATAAAGGCGATAAAGACTTTTCAGCAATTACTTCTCTTCAGATTTTTTGTAAAATGACTTAATACAACCAAGTTCAATGGCCATTGATCTGAATTCCTGCTTAAAAAGCTCACATGCAGCGAATAGAGGAAAATCACAGGAGAAGCAGACCTGATCAGTAAACTTTCTATCGCCAATAAAAGATGAATTTACCTTCCAGAGTGCCCACTGAGGTCGGAAACTAGCACGAGTGTCTCCGCCCAGTCGCGCAACTACCATGCAGTGGTCGGAGAACGAAATAGGGTGAGTTTTGCATAGGAGACCTCTAGAAATCACCGATGACGAAACATATCATACGATCGCCTCCAGAATGTGAACTTACTTGAACGTGCGTGTATGAGCAAGATATTTGCCCCGATGCTCGTATACCTATGAGGCCCGCATTTTCAGTGATGTTAAATTCCACTTGACTACATTTGCCCCTATAGGTGTTATCTAAATAACGGTCAGTCACGTCGCATACGCAGTTGAAGCCTCCTAAGAGCACAAAACTAATTAAGGCGAATAACGGAGTTATACAGGCCACCGTTATGGCCACCGCTTACGCACATCACAATGCACGTAAGCGTGGACGTGTATCTTTCTTCCTTCGTTTTCATGCCGCCATCTGTGGTCGTCACAGCGTTGTGATTTCGCCGTCCTGACGCCATCATGCCGCCATCATGGCGGAGTGATGGATGCGTTACCAGTTCTGAACACGCCGCCGCGTTTGATGCATGCTTCAACTTTGAACGAGACCATCGCGTTGCCCTCCAACTCGTATTGCATCTCATGAGCTGCAATACGAGGTGCAACATTTATCCATGAAGCTGCAAGCAGACCAGGTAAAATATATTATAGAACGTCTGCCCCGCGCATCGGATAGCCAATGTCACCTTGATCGGCTGATTTACCACCAGTTTTCTTGCGCAAGATAAATGGTGGCCTTATTTATGAACATTGCTGAGGAATTCGCTGCTTCAGTTACGCCTCCACCTCCGAAAGATTTTGAGAAACATCTACTCCCCTTTTATCTCACTAACCCTGAAGTACACAAAACGTCTGAACTGCCTAATTCAGCGAAATTCCTATTGGTTCAGTGGCACATGTTAGAAATATTTCGAGGCTATCTTCAGTTATTCACGGATTCATCTGTACACAGCGATGGCCAATTAAGGCGCCTGAGCAGCTTTCTTTGGCCCTTTGACAGAAATACGTTGTATATTTCACACACCACATCCAGTTCATCAACAACTGCGGAGCTAGCAGATATTGATGTTGCACTGAAATACGTGCAAGAGGAGTCCCTAAAGATGGCCGCTAATTGCCATCTTTAGGGAATCCCACGCTGCTTTTAGCAGACTACAATGAAGTGACACTGATTGTACAGTTGTGCGCAGCATTACTTACTCTGCTAACAAAATTGCATCTTTAGGGGTATCCCTCGTTGCCCTATCGATTCCGTCGCCCGTTAAGTATAAACCCCATGCAAGCAAGGCGTGCGCGCGACGGCGACAAGCGAAGGGATGGAGATGGCTGTTGCGTTCGCTTGTCGCTGTTATGCCCCAAATCGGCCGTGCTGTATTTCTTGTGTGCTTCCCACAAGGGAGGCCCTTTATCAGCACTTGCACAGACGGTGACGGGGTCTGACATAAACTGTGACAAACAAGCAAAGGAGCTCGTTTCGGGACGAAAACAACCGCCGCCTTCCAATGGAAGCGGTAACTACCACAAAGGTCACTCTCCTGACCCTGACAAGCTGACCGTCACGGAAATGCCACTAATTGATTGGATTGAGTGGTTGCCTCGTATGCTGGGATATCGCGCGACAATTGGAGGTGGAGTACGGCGGAACAGTGCAACGTCATTGGCGGGATATTGCGAACAATTCGGCGATTATGATTGGCCAAGAGACAGTCATCAGATTCCCTAGTCTTGTCACCTAAGGAAGACAGCTTCATAAAGCGGACACCTTTGATGGAGTAAGAGTGTGTCCTGACTTGTCCTGACGTGTGCTCATCGATGTAGTCAAGTCACATATTTAAAGTGCTCCTACATGGAGTGGGCTTTCATATCTGGAGCCAGTGTTAAGAATGTAAAATAAACCATTTTCCGCTCGCTCCTACTCGCGGACGTACTGAGCCCTATGGCTCGCGGATTCCTGGCCTAAACGCTACGCTGAGCCGCAACATCGCCTACAAGTCGAACCCCACGCGAGCGAAGGCTTTGAGCAACGTCTCCTCGGTTTTGCCGTATGAGGACGGCAGTTATGGGTCGAAACTGGCGTGACGCGCGTGCTTAGTTAATTCAAGTTGATGTGTTTTACTGTAAAGCGCAACATAAAATAATTCTGAAGGTCCTGCAGTATGTTCTTATTCTTGCACGTATCAAAAATTTAGTCGTTTGCTCATTCCGTGCGATATATTCGGTAGTACTTGACAAGTGTAGAACCAGTTCCGACGTCGCGCTGTTGACTAGCCACCCATAGTACTTCCGCGCGACGAGCGACGAATTCTATATTTATAGAACCGAGCGATCGAGCGATAAGAACAAGCGAAACGTTCGCGCGACGGCCGCTTTCGTCGCTCAAAGCCGTCGAGGTCAAAATCTATCTCATGGGGTTTGGACTTTAGAATCGCCGGAAATGGAGAGACTGATCGGCTGGCTTATGCTTGCGCTCACACTTGATCTGCTGATTCGTCGCCACTTCCTCAAGCAGCGTCCAGACAAGAATGTCGAAAGTGGAGCTTATCGGTCCCGTATTCGCGGTCGAGGCTTGCTTCATCGTGTTAAACCACTGTTATGGGCCTCCTGTGCTGTCTAGGTGGCGCTGCGAAAAAAGCGACTACGAGCGCCCCAATCGCAGCACTGGGTATAGCAGAAATTGAGCTGTCCCATGGCCTCTGAAACTGCACGTGCTTGGAGGTTTTGCTTCGGCCCTCCCATTCCGCGCACTCCCCAGCAAAAAAGTGCAATGCGGTGCGCGTGCACAGCTGCCACGTGATTGCGCTGTTAGCCGAGGGCTGTGATGGCCGTGCAGGCGGCCGTACAAGGCCGACCGCACCCGATCTCAACGCGCGCATTGCGTCTCTTTCCCCGTGTTGCGGGAAAACATTACACTGGATGTATCCCAGGCAATGTTTCAGCTCTGCCTCGTGCTCTGCCTAGAACATTTTGTTGACTCAACCATCTGGTCCTTTTGTTCCTTTAATTTATCCTGTACCTTTCTTTATAAGCTGATCCATTGATTTCGTATTATCTATGCTCCGTACTTATGGTATGCTTTGTTCCATTTTTCTAAACAACTGTATGGGCTCACACACCATTCATTGTCTGCGAACGTGTAGCTTAGCCTAATTACTGCCTGCCTCCTTTTAAAAAAAACATTGCGTTGTGGTAATTCATCAATTTTTATGGGTATACTCGCGTTTGTACTCCATATCGGTTGCGCAATGATTTTCGTGTACTAGTGACTATTTTTTTCTGTTTGTAGCTTTAATTTCTATCGTAATTTATTGGATTGACTTTATTGATGTTGCGTGCTATTCTGTTGTTCGAATAATGTTTTTGTTACCTTGATATTTTTTTAAAAACTTTGCTGAATAACGCTTGTCTTAAGTTGATGTAACCGAAGTTCCATAGTGAATGTCTTCTTGAATACCCGAAAGATATTAATACATGAATATAGTTAAAAATAAATAAATATAATAAACGTGTCCTAAGCAGGCACGTGGAAAAGCGACGTTCTGTTTGGTGCAATTAACATTTTATTCATTACTATTCGTAGTTATTCCAATGCCTGCTTGGGTAGCATCGCCATGCACTATAGTGGACAAATAAATAACGGCATAATTTATCATTACACTCTTCGCGCAATATTTCTCCCTCCATCGAACCTTGAGACTGCGGCTCGCAGCAGGCAGCTAGTGACATGCAAAGTCACGCAGTAAACCACGCGGATTTTCTTTAATCCGCAAAGGAACCTTTCTTTAAGCTTGCTGCGCCTTACCTGAAACATTCTTTGTGCGTTTGTAAATTTCAGTTACGCTTCACGTTGAATACGTTGGATTGACATACTTAATCCTGCCAGTTAGGTTTGCTAACAAAGCAAACACTAGGTGCATAGATAAAGCTCAAAATTGTTCTTTCTATACTCTCGTACAATTATTTTAAATGGCTTCACTTGTTAGCTGATGTTATGAAAATACGCACAACACTTCTTCATGTCAGTAAACAGGGTTCAAACTTTCAAAATCAAATGGCAAAGTTACCCCATTATTCAGTTGGTAACTTAGCACCATGAAGCCTTACTTTGGCGATCGCGGCACAAAAGATAAAATTATTCCGGCGGGGTACGTTCCAGAAACAGTATATGATTATGAAGCACAGCGCAGTGGCGAACTCGGAATTTAACTACCTCTGGCTCTTCAAGGGGCACTTAGATCGAAGGACTTTGGGGCGGATCATGGTACGTCTTGCTTAATTCACGTCCTATCACGACGGCGAAATGTACAGACGAAAGCAAGCATGAAAACAAGCACCGGCACCCGCAGGTGACTCGTTCAAAGCTTCAAAACCAGCGCACAGAATGATAAACATACATATAACCCACAAAATTTGAATTATATAGTGTCCGTTTCCGGGGTACAGGTACAAATATATTGCACTTTTATACATACCCCCGTGAATGTTGTGGGAGTATGTGTGCAGAAAAAAATTAACGCTTTTCGAGAATAAATAGGTGCCAGCGGGCACTTTGCCCCTCGTAGACCTTTAGCCGTCATATTCATTTCTGTAAGGGATGACATTCATCAGCGCAAAACACTTCTTTTTCTCGCCAGAAGGAGCCGGCCACGCCCATTACCGAACTTATGCCTTCTCTGTGCGAACAAGACGGCCGCAGCTAAACCTGCGGCCGTCTTGTGCAAGTGCTTAATTGGGCCCAATTAAGCAAGTGCTTAATTGGGCCAGTGTGGATCCCGCGCTTTCGAAATTGTGTTGCGCAGTGGTTTTTATAGTATTAAGAACGTGGAAAGAGCTAGTCTTCCACCCTTTCACACTATACAAGAGTAAGAAACTTAACAAGGTGAACTAAGTCTACGCTGTCAAAGAAGTTTGGATTATTTCGGCACGCTGCAACTCGAAGTACTTTAAGCCCCGTACGACATCAATATTTAGGTAGACGCTGCGATGTTCTTTCGAGCCTCATTTCTCTGTGTGAAATTTGTGTCCTCATAATGTGAAAGCAAAGAAGTGCATGCGCGATCAAATTTTACAAAGACCACTTCATTGGGGGCAAACGGCTACGAGTGACCTTCGCCTCTTCAGTTATATTCCCATCAGCGCTCGCTTCGTGTGGCCTTATTCCTACTGTCTTCAACCGCCGAAAGCCGTCGCGATCTTGTCGAAATCGTTCATATTTGCCCTGGAAAATTGAAACGGAAGGCGAAATTTGATAAATGGAAGTGTTCTTTTTCGTAATATATTCGCGAGAAACTTAAACACGCCATTAGGCATTTAAGAGGAAGGTTTATTCTGAGGCTCCTATGTATATACAAGTGAACGGAGAAGTTGTTTTTCTCGGCATCCGTTGCAACCATTTTTAAAAGGTTTTTTTTTTTTTGCACGCAAAAGTAATGCTTTACCGCCTGTATGGAATGCGCATATGCACACACAAGCAACCACTCACACACAATCGCGCACGCTCACAAACACACGCGCGCATAAACACGCACTCACACGAACGAACGCACACACAACCATGCGCACACATACACACATACACAGAAGCAGGAATGCGCCCACACGCACTAACACGTTCGTACGAACACACACGCACACACACATACCCGCAGAGACACGCGCAGACACACTCGCACACGCAAATAAACACAGATGCCACACGCATGCCCACACTAACACTCAGGCACACACACACATAACACACACGTACACATTGCAAATACGCTCACACGCACAGACGCGCGCGCAAACATGCGCACACCCACATACACGCATACACGTACATACATACACGCGCACATACACGCACAGTCTCGTACAATATCAGCTGCAACACGACGCCCGCGTGTTCTAAAGGGCATTAAGATTAGAGTGCCTCGAACGGGCGCGCCCCGTGAGCGCACGGGCATCAACGCGTCAACCGCGTTTGTGCTCCCTCGATCACGTTCGATTGCCACCTCAAGCCGTTATGTACGTGAACTTCACGTTCCTGCCTCTCATTTCCGATGTTGATTACTTGTTGACTCCAATATCCCAAGTTCTGTTGGCCCAAAATATTGCCGTTCCTCACACCCTCGTTACCATCAGTAAGAACACAGTGTCACTGCCCATCGTGAACTTTAGGCTAGTACACGCAAATTATCCCGGTAGGCCAGACTCTGGCTAACGTCTCTGCTGTTGACGAGAATGCCATTTCTGCGTTCGCTGCTGACAATTCTTCGCCTTCCTCTACGGCCCCCACATAGCGCAGTTTACCTGCGGTCAGTTTTGACAAAATGAGAGCGACTGACCTCGTCCCAGCACACGCTGCCTATATCCGGCACCTGTTGATGTCCTATCGAAACAACTTTGACTTTCATGACCGCCCTCTGGGCCAGACATCCGTTGTGACTCATCGGATTCATACTGGAGACACCAGCCCCATCCGACGACATCCTTATCGCGTGTGCTATGCTGAGTGGCAAGTGATTCACCGCGAGCAGGGGCGTAGCCACAAATTTTTTTCTGGGGGGGGGGGGTTCACCAACGCGACCAGGGGGGGGGGGGGGAGGCAAGCGTCACCTGTCCTCTACGTGACGGGATCGATAATCGATATCGGTAGTTTGAGCAGACTCTATGCATGTATATCAAAGACATGGGACCCCCCGCACCCGCGTGCGTGCGTGCTTGTGAAGAACTTAAGCAAAAAGTAAAGTAAGCGCACTAATATACAGGAAGTACGACAGGTTCAGTGGGCGTTTGGAGCACTGGCCTCTCATCGCACCCCTGAATGGACCAGTCTTCGAAAACGCCTCATTGAGACGAGCCGCCCGATCGGAGAAGACATCGTTAATCGCTAATCTCCGTTAAAGTAGATGGCGTCGTCCTCGTCGGGGCCAAGTGCGTTTCACAAGTGAAGGACGGCTATACACGTGAAAATGCACCTGTGACCATGCTATAAAGGGTCACACGTGCAAACGCGCAGCGAACAAGCAATAGCTTGTTCGCTGCGTGTTTGCGCCAAAGAACTTAAATACGCGTCAAAACGCGTAATGCTTTTTTTTCGAAGCTTTCGTCGCCCTGCTCCCTCAAATGCGAGTGTTGCTTTTCATGCGGCAAGTGCGTAGGCTGCTGTGTCTTCCGCTGTCTACGAGCGTGCTGCAGCCATTTGCCTTTACGTCATCGGATTCAGAATTGTACTGAATATTTCACCGCCCAGCATACATATTGCATGCGTACGCAGTTTTGCACAGCATGCGTACTAACATGCGTACGCAGCATGCGTACCAGCATGCGTACGCAGTACGCATGCAGTTGCATGTGTACGCATGCGAACACATTTCTGGTTCACTTACCGCTGATGCGAACAGGAAGTGGCCTCTTACCACAGACAATCTCGACTGATCGGTGCACTAGTGATGCAGGAATGAACTCCGGTCTTGTTCAGTGCATAGTGCACATAATCAATTTCTCAGGACGCTTGAACTCCGACGTGGACTGTCAGCGAATGCAACAAGAGTTGAATGTCTAGAATGAACCACAGGCGCCTCCTGAAAATCAAGCAGGAATGTTAAGTGAAATTATTCCGGGATAGAGATTTTTCGAACAGTCGTAAAAACACAGTTCTTAATTGTTAATTGTTGAAGTTTAACTTATTATTACGTATGCAACCACCATATGATTATGAGAGATGCCGTAGTGGAGGGCTCCGGAAATTCCGACTACATGGGGTCTTTAATGTGCACCTAAATCTAAGCAAACGGGCCTTGAGCATTTTCGCCCCCATCTAAAATGTGGTCGAGGCATTTGTTGCTTCATTTGTTGCGCATTCTCGACCAAAACCACACAGAGTGCTAAAGCGTTGACAAACACCGCGACATGTTTGTCCGTATGCAGACATGATTCAGTGTAAATTACGAACCCAAACGGAAGCGCCCATGAAGGAAACTGCGACAGTAGCACCGGTTTCTCAAGTTAGGTCAGCGCGAAGCGACGAGAAAAAAGGGTGAGTAAGGGTGGGGGAGGAGAGGGGGGTGTTGCGCAAAACATTTCGGAGAGGTTGAAGCCACCCAAGCCCCCCCCCCCCCCCCCCCTGGCTACGCCCCTGACCACGAGGTCAGCAAGGTGTCGCCAGAAACGTCACTGAACCGTCCCATAGTTCCTGTAGGAATCACCTGTCATCCTAGCAAAAAAAAAAGGATGGCAGCTGGCGCTTTTTCGTCGATTACCTTTACTTGAACAAATTCACACGCAAGGACGTCTACCCACTGCCGCGGCTTGATGATGCCCTGACTGTCTTCACGGGTTTACATATTTCTCATTCATCGACCTCCGCTCAGGATATTGGCAGATTTCTGTCGACGACCTAAACCGCGAAAAGACCGCCTTTGTTACACCAGACGGCACATTCCTATTTAAAGTTATGCCTTTTGGCTTATGTAATGCCTCCGCCACGTTTGAAAGAATGATGAACTCTCTGCTTCGTGGCTGCACATGGTCGACGTGCCTCAGTTATCTAGATGATGCAATTGTTCTTTCGTCAACATTTGAGAGCCGCGTGACTCGCCTATCGGCAGAGCTTGGCGCTTTCCGGCGAGCTGTCTGTCCTTCAGTTGAGCTCTTCGAAGTGCAGCTTCGGCCTACGTGAAATTGCTGTTTGAGGTCACCGCGTGAGTTTTCGTGGCATCCAACCTGATCCCGACAAAATTCGTGTCGTGAAACATTTCCCTGCGTCGCTTTCGGCCAATGACGTCCGGAGCTTTGTTGGCTTATGTTATTTCCGGCGTTTTGTCAAGAACTTTGGCGACATTTCCCTTCCGCTAACACAGCTCATGAAGAAAGAAATCACATTTTGATAGGGTCCTGAACAAGCCGATGCATTTAACATGCTCATCAGCTTGCTTACCTCCCATGTTGGCACATTTTGACCCCACCCCACCTACACAAGTTCGAACCGACGCCAGTGGCCACTGGCGCAGAGGCTATTCTGGCGCAGAGGCAACAAGGCCAAAACCGCGTCATCGCCTACGCAAATCGCCTCCTCTCCCCTTCAGAGCGCAAGCTCATGATCACTGAACGTGAATGTCTTGCTCTAGTTTAGGCAGTCGCAAAATTTTGACCGTACACTGTAAAAAATTTCCGTAATTTTACAGCAAAAACCTACGTAAAATTTACGCAGACCATTCTGTTTTATGAAAAACGGCGGGATCCTACGTAAAAACGACGGACGTGAGCTCCGTTTATGAAAAACGGCGGGATTCTGCGTAAAAAAGACGGACGTGAGCTCCGTTTTTGAAATACGGAGAGCCGTCCGTAATTTCATGTGGAGGGCAACTGAACATGTCACGAGTGAAAAATGAACACGCAAAGAATATAACGAAAAGACACTGTCTACTCTAACTGCCAGTTACATATATCACCATAGATAACGCTGTTTGAACATTATTCGCATGCGAGTATAGTAAACACACAAAAAGAAGCAGGTAGGGTTTGAGCGGTGGCGCTGCTTACCACACCTTCATCGCGCCTACACGCTGGGTTGCATTTCTCCGGCACAAACAGCCGTACGAGTGGTCGCTAATGGCGGACGGTGGAGGTGGTGTTCCTGTAGAGTGTACTAGATAATGGTCGAGTGGGCCGAACGGCGCTCTCCCGCTGAGGCGCCGCATGTGGAAAAATTTTGCGAGGGCGCTGCGAGCGAACTGGATTGGGGCGGAGACGCGCTCCGCGGCATATTCAACGCACTTTCGCTGCGGGCGCCGAGGCCGATTGCGCATAGTACGCTCTTAAAATAGTGCTTTATTTCAACTGCAAATTTATGTTTACACCATCTTGCCAAACATATATATTTGAGGCATGGATTATACAACGCGTCGTCTTCAGTTTTGCTGTCGTTGTCAAGCGCGTCGTCTGCTAGCGAGCGCGCGTTCGCTACGCGGACGCTGGCGGCGCCCAGTTTTTCTCGCAGAACGTCTGTGTAGTACATTTGTTTTTATGTTTTAGTTGCTTTGGTGCGCTCATGACTCTTGACGGCGGGTACCAAAGGTAGTTTCAGTCAAGTGAACCATTGTTTTTAACACTGTCTTCTAAAAGCAACTGACATCTCTGCAACATGAAGCTACGTACGAAAATTTTATTATTGATAGCGTGTCAATTTACGCGCGCTTCTTGTCGGTGGATATTGATCAGGAACAATGATCGAAGAAAACAATATTAAAGTGAAATAAACCAGGTTTATTAGCTGCGTGGCGCGAAGAATGACCGATGTATTTCTACGTAATTAAATCAAAGGGTACATTGAGAATGGTACAAATGGTACAGTGAGAACTCCCGACCGTGCACGTTTGCATACGAAACACACGTATTAGTGAATACTGCATATAAAACTCTCATTCGCAGAAATAATATTCATAGCAGGCAATTAAAACTATATATATATATATATATATATATATGAAAGTGTTATTGACATGCTGTACGACGCCGAACAGTCGTTTCCGTACGATTGTAACGCATAACCGCACTATTGCAGTCTCAAAGGTGAGAGACCGATGCAAGTGCGGACTGTTAATCCGAATGATTGTGCTGCCGGAGAGTTGTGGCTGTTGCGCAGAGGCGCAGTTCTTGAGAAAATTAACGCAGGGGTGTTAATAAGTCGGGCTAATAAGCTGCTAATAAGCCCTGCTAATAAGTGTAATAAGTTGTCATTCAATATAAATGCCCCGTTTTGGGGCAGCCTGTAAATCTGCTAACTTGATTCAGGCAATTGGAAAACTTTTTTTTTGACAGTCTCACCATCTTTGCAACCCATTAAAACTGGGTGCCCCATGTGGTACCAAACTTATCTTGAACGAACGCAGCAGATCTACACATATCTGTACGTGTATGTGAGGTATGCCGTTTCTCTAATTGCTTCATTATTGTCGTTATGATAGTGCGTCGAATAACTGAAAGCAGCCGTTTATAATATACAAGCTGCTTAGTTGAGCGGACAGACATTTGGGAATGGCATTACATTTATGTATGAAATATAGGATAAGCGTAACATGTTTTTCTCGGAAATCAGACTCGAGAATAATTTATTGTGTTTACACTCCTTGCAAAAAGACGAAGAACGCAGCCACCTGTCTTCTTTTTTTTTTAGTTCAAACAAATTTGTGGGTTTTACGTGGCAAAACCACGATATGAGTATGAGGCACCCGGTTTGGATTTCCTCACCTGGGGCTTTTGAACGTGCACCTAAATAGAAGTACACGAGTGTTTTCCATTTGTTCCCATCGAATTCCGCGACGGATTGAACCCGCGAGCTCCAGTTTAGCAGCGCAACGCCATATATCCACTATACCGGTTGTTCGAAATTAAGGTTTAGGGGATTTTAAAAAATCTCCTGTGGCAGTTAGCACAATTCTCATTGATGAGCTGGGTTATTCGAAGAGGCGGACATTAGTAGCACGAGAATCGAAACACCTATTCAACTTATTAACAAAATTGATTAATGAGCTTCTTAGTTAATTACTTTACGACACATATTGCAATTTACGAATTGTAGCCGGTGAGGTTGCAAAACGCATCCACTTGAAATGAATTTCCAGAATGACACCAGAATGACACCGACCGCGATAAATGACCCCGTACCCATTACTCCGCATTCTGTTACGCGAGTAAGGCGGAAACTTGAATAGAATGTTGCGCTGCAGTTTTTTTTTTTCAATAACAATTCTTCCCGTAAATCTGAGTACCCGCCGCGGGGGCTCAGTTAGCTAAGGCGTTGCGCTGCTGAGGACGAGTTCGCGGAATCGAATCCCGGCCGCGGCGGCCGCATTTCGATGGAGGCGAAATGCAAGAAGCCCGTGTGCTTGCGTTGTAGTGAACGTTAATGAACCCCAGGTGGTCAAAATTAATCCGGATCCCTGCACTACGGCGTGCCTTATAATCAGAACTGGTTTTGGCACGTAAAAAACCACCAAAGAAGAAAGAAATCTGAGTACAAGGTGCCGGATGGGGCCGATATGCTTTACTTGTTTGAAGCGGCAAGCAGGAAGGTTACATATGTTTCTCCGTTTGCGTTCCGCAAGACCTACTGATCGAAAACTATATGCGGAACAATACACGCGAGAGATACATGCTGCTTGAAGAACGAGAAAAATATTTGTTCTCCAAAGGGAACCGTACAATAACATAGTAGAATGAAAGCCGACACTGCGGCCGCAATGCACGGGCAATCACCGAGCGGCATTAAAAAATAAAATGAAGAGAAAGAAAGGCATTTGTGCTTAAGACATATATACATGTCATATTCGATTATGAACACCATTTGAGAGGTCTGAACGCAAATACCAGCGCGCGAAGTAGTGCGATTGACCCTGCCGAGCAGTATCGCCAGCAGTTTCCAACGGCGCGGCCTTGATGCGGCCCAATCCAGTTCGATCGCAGCGCCGCCACAGTATTTTTCCACGTCGGGCGCCTCACTGCAAAGCATGCGCCGCCCCAGCCGCTCGTCCCACTCGACCATATTCTAGTACACTCTAGTTCCTGGCGCATTTGTGATTTCACTCTAAATAGGAAGGAATCGGCGCTGGATTGTTACACAAGTAAGTGATTTACGTGTCCTTTTTTCGTTGTTGATGCACGTTGCGTGTGCGAAATGCTCCGCGATGGCCGGTGATGGGCTCAATTGTGTTGTGTGAGCACGCTTTTAACGAGATTCCTTGGCCACGAGGATTGACAAAGCGACATTGCGAGTCTGTGATAAAGGGGTGTTGAATTTGTTGTATTGAATGCATACTCACTACAGCTGAGACGCGTAGGCAATATTAGCGGCGTTGACGCCTCTAGCAGCTCCTTTGTCGTCTGTATGTGGCCACTGGTTTACTGACGCTAGCATTCCAGTTTGTAGTGTGTTGTGCTGTGTGCTCGGCGTTCCAAAATTAAGTGAAGGCGTTGTACCCATTATTATCGCTTCCGACGCGGTGCAACGCTATGTTACCAATATTCGGTGACGCATTGAATCTCAGTGAAATTTGTAGCAATTATTATAAGCTTCGGACGCAGTGCCCTGTCTGGGCGTACCTAATCGCAGTGTTCACACCCGGGATTGGAAGATTGGTCATGTATGAAGACATCATAGAGCATGTTTGATGTGCATGCCCCTTCATTACAATGAAATGACGGTGGAGCGTGCTTATTGCCGTAACCTTGTGCCATCTGCAGTGTTAGGTAACATAGGTGTCACACGGTGCCCTTTCGTTTGTAGTAGAGCCCGAGCACTCGTGCACGATCGCAATTGAAAGTTGTCCGCGTGATAACCGTTAAGGTTCATTGCAAAGAAAACGGATTATTTTCTACCTGGCAATCTGTATTAGTTTTTTTTTGACAGCTACCAGGCTGACGATTAACGTTCTGACGAAGTACGTGAGGATATCACGTATTCTGGGAGGGAGGATTGCCGCTTAGTAATTCTGCATAACAATACTGCAATAATTCTAAAATGCGTGCATGTGCTGTAAGTTATGCAGGGCAAAATATTTTGTCAGCTAATTTTTCGAATAGAAGATGCTTTATAAAGTTTTTTTGCAAATAAGTTAAACGAGGCCATTAGCACTTTATAAAATACTGTGAGCTATCTCACAGTAATAACAGTAACTCAGTGACGAGCTTATATGCATAGTGTAATTGTATATAAAAATGTTTGTGCTTTGCTTTGGATGACCGGTCAGAAAGTAACAGATATCAGTATTTCATTTGCAGCTGTTGCACCAGTGGAGGATGTCTGTGTGCCGCCTTCCATTCAGTTTCTCAGCCATGGGGGCCTGCTTGCAACACCAGTGGCAAAGCAGTCTTGCATTGTGCTATTGTTCTGGTAAGCTGGGCCATTCTATCGTATATCAGTCATGCATATGCAGTCCTAATGGACATTGATTGCAAATGTTGTTGGAATGACAATGCCTATACAAGTATAATAATTGTTGCAGATGCATCCAAAAAATAGATGATGTTTTGTTTTTCCTGGGGCAACAAATTGGTTCAGCATAAGGACGTCGACTTGAAAGTGGTATTGTTTCAGACTTGTCTAGGTTGCACATGAGTGGTGTTCAAAAAACACTAATAGCACCGGAATTCGGGATTTGAGGCAACAGATAAAACACGCACCAATAAGTTAATTCTTTGTCCAGTTTGCCTCTATGAGTATGCAAAAACACCTGCATACTGACCTCTAACACTGTCATGCATGGGCCCCATGGTAACGAAGTGTAGCCACAGTTAAGCTCACTGTTAGCCATTGTTCAGCTTACTATAATAGGTGAAGATGACTCGACGGATTTGCGTATGACATTGGAAAGTATCATAACAAGGTAAAATACAGCCTGAGCACGCAGCTGTGTCACGTGGTCAGGTGACCAAAATATATGAATATTTTGAAGGGAATGAACAGCACTACCGCCAGAACAAAGTGAACGCAACGGGCACAGCAACATATTCCCTTTATCCTGTCTATGGCACTATTCAGTTCCTTCCTAAACATGCACCAACCAGCCCAGTTCAGAACGCTCTCGCAGTCCATCTGAATACCTCAATTTGTCTAGAAGATTACGTGATTACAAACTAGCATATGTGGGGGATATTCTGCGAGTTTTGTATGTTTTGAACATGTGCCATGAGGATTCTTCTTTGCTCAAAACTTGATATACAACTGCACAAAGCAGCATCGATAGCTACGTTGCTTCTCCATCTTGTATCGAGGGTCTGTGAGTGTTTCATAAGATAGTCCTTGAGTTTTTGTCCTGTTTGTCCTACGTAATTGCTGCTGCAGGGCAGCAGGATGTTGTAAACAGCACCAACTGCACTTCCTATGACCTCCAGCACATACTTCTTGATGCAAACTTCACGTCTTGGCCTGGTCCGGTTGACATTTTTGTACCTGCCCAGTTTGTTTGGCCCTGAAAATAAAAATGTAGTTCCAACTGTCCCCAGCAATTTGCTTGAATTGACAGCTTCCTTTGTGTACATATTGTATAGCAGTGGTAGGCCTTGGCTTCCTTGAAGTACTCCGACTGGAGACTTCACCTATGTTCAGCTCCGTTAAATGCTTCTTGGCAACGCATGCCGAAAGGCAGTGCGAACACACTGTTAAAAGCAACCGTACTTGGGGCTGGAAGCTCCCCTCCACTTCGTGGTGGTGCCAAGAGTGCTCCCTTGTGTTCCTGTAGCAACAACACGCTTCAGTGTTCAAGTGCGATAATAGGAAAGGCCAAGACACTTTTGAGTGTGGATCATAGATCCAGCACGATGCTCACCACAGAAAACCTTCACGCTAGATATTGGAGCTTGCTTTCCAGCAGTTTTACTTCCATGAGCACACCTGGCACTGTGGAGGAGACATTAAAAAAATGGCTGAACTCCTTGAGTAGCCTTGCTTGGCAACTTCTCACAGACAAAAACACTGTCAGGTAACCGTAAAACACTAGCTATTGTGGGCACCAGTGTAGTAAAGTTATTTTGCTTCATTGGGAACTTTCTCCTCTATATTAGGTGAAGTAAGGCTATTAAATGGGTAGAGTGATTTTTTTTCCTGTCTTCTCTGCAGTGCTAGATCAGTTCACGTATGGAGAAAAACTACCATTAGACAGTGATCTTCCATTTCTGGACCGCAGGGTTTTCTTTGGTTAGTGTTATGTGTGCTGGAGCTATGCCCAATGTTTGGAGGAGGCTATTCTGCCTTCCGCGTCGGCACACTCTTTGGCTGTGAAGCTCATCACAGGAACACCAATAGGTGTCCTCAAGAAATCGAGGCATCACCATGTGGAGGAGAGCTTCTGAACTCATGTCTAACATTTGCTTGCAGTGTTGTGACCACTGTTATATCATATTCACAAGGTCAGTCATAGTCTCAAATAGACTGTTGGGATAGCTGGAACCTTTATTTTTCACGTCAAGCAATCGGGGTACATTGTGCGAAAAGGTGACTCGGACCAAGCCTTGACGCAAAGTGTAGCAAAAGGCAGAACAGCAGATCATCAACTGTGCGGTTGTTTACATTATCCCGCTATCCTGCAGCTGCAACTACGCAGGACACACAGGCCTAGTATATATAGATGTTTGTCTGTAAACAAAATTCTTTGCCTGCGTTCGTGTTGTCTAGCCTTCTCCTGTCTTTTCATGTTGTCCCCAAGTTATTCCATAGGTACACTCTTGCATAACTTGCAATTATGAGATTCATGCTTGAGAATATAATCGGAAACTGTGCCATATGGATGACATTACTCATTACACGTGTTGGTGTTAAAGAAAGTAAGTGGCTGTGCAGGCTGGGTAGGGCTTCAAATCTGCTTGTTATAGCTATTCTTAAGTTGCTTCCAAAACTTGAGATACGATTCAAGCTATGTCTGTGAAAACACTGCATCATGTTACAAGGAAATGTTAGAACACTCCTAGGAAATAGCTCGGTATTGCAAGAGGTTGTAGAAATTTGCTTTCTACAGCATTTTATAAAGATGTTTTTAACTCCCGCATCTATCATGTTGTCTCATCACAAAACTGTAAACAAATATGAGTATTATGCCTTGAGTTTCAGTAAAGATTACTCGAATATGATTAATCCTTTCAGACGCTATGCACGAAATTCAATACACCAAGATAGTGCATTAATAGCAATAGCATTGATTAAAGTAAGGATATTTAAAATGTGTACCGTACATCTTGAAACTCTTCCGATTGAAATAGTGCTGCAAGATTGAATTACACAGGCAAATTGTTTTAGTAAAGGAAGTATGAAGGTAGATGGTTGGGTACTTTGCTTGGTGTATGTCACTTCTTTCATCGTTTTTCAGTGTGTTGCACCAGTCATAATTTTTGAGTGGCTGGATAGGTGCTGTTCAAGCCTGGTAGACATGAAATAGTTGATGTTTGCAAATCTCATGTACTTGCACTGAGTTTTTGCATGGAGTGCACATTTTATAAACTTGACAAACTCACTAAAGAACTGAAAACTCTTAATCTATTGTGCATCTGTAAGAATATTATGAATCTGAAGATGTAAGAAATGCGGGGAAGCTAAGTTTTCAATCAACACAACTAATTGGCACGTGAAAGGGTTAAGGAAAGACGCCCCTTGAACCAATTTCTCGAAACATCGCAACATACCACCTGAGGGACTCCCACCTCAACTTCTTACCACTGTTTTGCAAATCACAATATTGACTGAATGCAATATTTTTCGGACCAATCTTTCGTGTAATGTAAAGAAAATTAGCACGCCTAGTCTTACATGAAGATAAATTCGAAATCATTTATTTATTGCACTCACTTGGCAGCAGTTCTGAACTGTTCTTTATCGGTATAGTACTTGCGATTCACCTTTGTATTGCTGAGTACAGGTAGAGATATGGTTAGTTGTTTACTAGAAAGGATCCCGAATTTTCCACCTTCTGATTGTAGCTTATACAGTCACTTGTACTTCACAAAGAGTGGACTATGGTAGGTAGGAAATATAGTTTTCCTGAGAATTTTCATACATGCAATTTTGATTCTGTCTGCTCGCATGTTTGTGTTACAGCATGAATGTCATAGATTAAAGGCTCCATGAAGGTACATTCTGTCATTGAATGTACATGAGATAGTTAAGCAGGTTGACTGTATCTAGTTACAACTCCTGATGTTCTGTGGCAGTTACGTTTGTGTGGTTTGGTGCTGTCAGTGTAAGCTTAACATTTCTTTCCTTCTCCCAGGAAGGACACAAGCGTTGAGGAACCATTTGACCTGCCACTACACTGATACTGCATTTGGTAGGTTCTATTATAGGTTTTCTTTCGTGTAGTAGTACGTGCTATAATTGTGTATAATGTGTTCAGACCTTTAGTCAGCAGGCTGTTTGACAACTGGTGTTTACAAATTAATAACTAACAAGATTTTCAAGGTCATTAGTGATACAATTGTTGCACACTGCTGCATTTTTCTGCAAATTAAATGATGAGCCATCCAGCAAGTGCGGCTCTCCTGCCTTAATGCACAAACCTTCGAATATTGTTAACCCCATCTCACAAGTGTACAGCAGATAGAGATGACTGGCCACAGCGACAAGTTCATAATTTTTACTTACGTGCAAAAGTGAGTCAAAGGTCAGGTACACATTTGAAGTTTTCCAAAACAAGTTCATCATCATAGTGCATAAATGAACGAGTAACTTAGCGCAATAAAAATACACGGGCACAAGAAAGGGAGACAAAGACAAGTGCTTCGTGACTCAGAAGTGCGTGACATAAGTGTTCCGACCAATTATTATTGTCTGAATTTTCTTCTACTGATCCAGGACTCCTGTGACTACTTGCCTTGGGCAACATACTCTGTTGCTTTCGTGCCCTAGCAAACATAACTAGTGCCTTCTTGCAGGCCTTTAGACTGGCAACATCTTCACCACTGACAGTAGAGCATGTTCAGATAAATTCAACTAGACATGCCTGGTGACCAATTAATTTTGGTGAACAAACTTTATTTGGTGCCCGCGCCTGATGACAATGAAATCAATGGTATCTTCTATTTTGTTGTAGTGCAAGCTGAATGACAGGGACAACAGAAGGGCAAATTCGACGCACACCCAGCGTTAACGTTCAACAACAGATTCGTTTCCAGTTCTCGTCACTGTATATACCCTCAAAACATCATACAAAATGTGTAAAAAATCGGTAAACATGAACTAAAAAAAACAGGAACCACACGCATGCAGTTTTTTAGGCACACAGATTGACAGACATATACATGTTTAACGCGAACAAAGATCGCATCATCTTTCACCTGCTTCTACTGATGATAACTGTTTTTTTAAATCTAGGTTTGCACTTGCATCTTTGGCAATGGAGGGCAAGAAAACCGTCAGCAGCCAGGTATTTACTTTGTTATTGTGTTCTCGTAGCCTGTCATTTATACATCTACCAGTTTGACCAATGTAGGACCGTCTACACTCAAAGGAATGTCGTATACAACACACGTGATGCAATCAATGAACTTGTTTTTATGTTGCTTTTCGCATGCAGTATCTGCAATTCTTTCTGGCCTTGTCTTGTTACACTGGCTCCCCAATTTATTAGGAGCTGGAAAAACAATGTTGATGTCACACCTTCCAGTAGTCTTTATTCTGTGGGAGAAACTATGTATGAAGGGGATGACAGCAACCTTTCTTTTCTTTATGTCGGCATTTGTACCATCCACTTGCTCGGAACCTTTTTCCACTTGGCTCGGGTAACCAGCGCCACTTAAATGGGAGACTTGCCATCCGAAGCTCTTGTGCATTAGGTGCTGGCATGGCTTCTACAGCGCTTCACTGAAACACACTTTCGTGATTCCCCTCTTCGCAAGTTTTGTATGCGTGGAATGAAATGGTAAAAGGGGCTTACTTGCCCTAGGTTCTTAACACCAGCAGGTTTTGTTATCGGTGCGCCCAAAATTAATGTCAAGGAATCTAATCTTCCCGCCACATGGCTATCCTGCACCTAATGCACGATAGCTTCGAATGGCGAGTCTCACCTTTAAGCGGCTTTGGTTACCCGAGCCACGTGCTCGTGTCCGTCGCAGCAGGACTGCTTAAAAAGGCACAGCAAAAAGTTTCCAAGCAGGTATCTCGTACACGTACCGACATAAAGAAAAA
Organism: Dermacentor silvarum; assembly: GCF_013339745.2. Classification (NCBI taxonomy): domain Eukaryota; kingdom Metazoa; phylum Arthropoda; class Arachnida; order Ixodida; family Ixodidae; genus Dermacentor; species Dermacentor silvarum. Next base: position 356,790,498 of record NC_051154.1, on the reverse strand, counting down.
AATTGCTGCCATCCCCTACATACATAGTTTCTCCCACAGATTAAGGATTGCTGGAAGGAGTGACATCAATGTTGTTTTTTCGACGCCTAATAAATTTATGAGCCTTTGTAGAAAGTCAAGGCCAGAAAGAATTTCGGATACTGCATGCGAGAAGGAACATAAAAGCAAATTCATTGATTATATCGTGTGTGTTGTATACCGCATTGCTCTTGGGTGTGGAGGGTCCTACATTGGTCAAACTGGTAGATGTATAAATAACAGGCTATGAGAACACAATAACAAATTAAATACCCTGGCTGCTGACGGTTTTCTTGTTCTTCATTGTCAAAGATGCAAGTGCAAACCTAGATTCATAAAAGCAGTTATTATGAACAGAAGCAGGTGCAAGATAATGCGCTTAACTATAGACACTAGAAACATATCAACATTTGGTGACGCATGCATCAGTAAGCCTTCAATTTCATTATCCTCGAAAGAGCTTGTACATGTTTGTTCGTGTTCAATGTGTACATGTCTCAATCTCTGTGGCTAAAAAAACTGCATGCGTGTGGTTCCAGGTTTTCTTTAGTTCATGTTTACCGAGCCTTTACACATTATGTTGTATGACGTTTTGAGGGTATATATAGTGACGAGAACGGGAAATAAATCTGTTGTTGGAAGTTAACACTGTGTGCATGCCAAATGTGCCTTTCTGTTGTACCTGTTGTTCAGCCTTGCGCTACAACAAAATAAAAGATGCCATACAAACAAGCCCCCATAGCTACCCTCATCGTTAGTTTCGCAAGAAAAAGAATGGTCTTTGAAAATACAATATAGAAGCACCTGTTCAATTGGAAGCATTTTTTCTGAATTTTGCCAAATGCGCATTTTGAATTATCCCAAAGAAAAAGTGTTGTGGCTATGGCTCTAAGAATATTTTGGCACAGACTGCAGGCAAATAGCATGAATTCCAACTAATTACCACGGAGTATCCCTGCTACGATATGAAGAAGTAAACCTTTGAAAACGCAACGTTGCACATATTGTTTTTATCTGCATCTATTAGCAGCACGGAATTTGCCCATCCTGTTGCCATTAAAGTCCCAGATATTTGGGGCAAATAGCTCTGCCCTCGTTGACTTTCAACATCCACGAGAAGCGCTCATGTTTGGGCATTGCTTTAGTTTCAGCTTTACTTTAAAATTTCTTTAGGAGAGGCGGGATTCTTAAAAAATTCCTAAATTAAGCACGTCATGGAAGTAATGCTGTCTGGAAGGACATGTTGCATAATTTGTTTGGTTGTGGGGTTGCAAGTCAAGGAATGGACAGAATAAACGGTGTACTGCCTGTAGCTGCCACATATGGGGTCCATGTGCACTTGTTGCAGGTTCCTTTACGTCGCGAAAGTGCTACAGGTTGCTTCGAAAAGCACAGACTGACAAAACGGCAAATTTTTGGGTGAACACAGCGCATAATTATAACTTTTCAAGGAGATGGAGATAGTATGTTGACGCACTGACGAACATAACTTTCAATTATCATTGCTTAAGTAAAAAGTATATTGCACAATGCTATTTTCATGACAAAACAAACCAAATGTGAAAGAGGCTAAAAGGTGTGCATGTTGTGGTGCAAGGCATGCTTTCTTCATATTGTTACTAATTTATAAGCTTGTCATCTGGACAGTACCTCTGGCTTGGTTGTTTTGCATCGGAATTGTACAACATGAGTGGTTTGAGCTCGTTTCAAGAGTGCTTCATTGTTTTTGAAAAACAGTGGAATCTGCAAGGTTTTATGTTAGGGCAGTGAAGGTTGAAAGCCGTGGTCCGCAGTATGTGGTCGTGGTAGCTCTACCTACATGCAGAAAATGTAATCTCTGAATGTCAATGTGCACGTGAGAGCTTTGCCTGTTCCAAGTGAGCCATCAAATGACTTGGGTAGGTTTCATCTGAAGCTTTTCATGTTATAAGGTTAGGAACATATACCAACACGGTAGAGTATGACATTTTTTTATGAACCATTTGTTTTGACCAGAGCACTGGTGATTATATTTGTGACTTGGAAATCATTTATTGTTGTTGTATCTGACTAAAAGCGGTGATGATGGTGGTACAGTAAACCTTGTTACAAGAGACACTCAAGAGACCCGGGAAACATGTCACTTGTAACCAAGGTCTCTTGTAACCAAAAATTCTAAAAATACTGAGGAGTCGGACTAGACCACTTTATTATACATCAGCACCAAAGTGTGTTTAAACACATCTTTGATGCGAACAGAGCTGTCTCATGGAAACATGGCAATGGCTCCGGAGTTTGACTACCGGCATACGAAGCGACCAGCACCGCAGACGCTGTGACGGAAATCCAACTCAATGGTACTCTGTCGCAGAGTCGGTGTGGGAGTGCGACAGCGATTATAGAAGCATAATCGCAGAAAATTCTGTGAAATTGGTAGTCTCAACCATGCGAGGAATGACAGCCGGCTGCGGAATGGAACAAAATCGAGCCAAGGGAATGAAAATTTCAGCACATACTGGTTAGTACGACGTTAGCCGCATTACGTGAGCGTGTCTGGGTTGTGTCTCTTATATATAGTGAAGAATTTGCTCTAGGGACATAAAAAAGTTGTCCTTAGTAACCGAGTGTCTCTTGTAACCATGTCTCTTGTATGCAATGTTGTTAACATGTCGAACATAGGAAAACCAACCAAACCATTTTCAAATGTCTCTCATAACCGAGTGTCTCTTGTAACAGTGTCTCTTGTAACGAGATTTTACTAATAAAGAGTCTTAATTTATTGGTGTTTTTTCCCCTTTTCAGGCAAAGCAGGAGGCATGTGCAAGCAACCAGTCATCCAGATTCTCAACCAATCCTTCTTCTAGTCAGGCCATTTCTAGTGTCTTATCTTGCAAGTTCTTTTTTCAGTAAAGCACAATAAACATGCAGTTTCCTTCAGATTCAGGTGGCTTGTTGCTTTTTGGGCACGAATTTGTATGTATGCTTTGTACACGTCATGTACAGAACTCAAATGCAACATGGCAACACTGACACGAAAATGACGCGGTGTGAAAGACAGTTACACAAGGAGGAAACGTGCACACACAGCATGTTCAGCGTGGTGTATGTCCGCTTCTGTGCATTGATTTCTGCCCATTTCAAGCTATATCTGATGTGAGTTAGCCATGTTGTTATGTGCAACTTGGTATACCTTTTTTCAATGAAACAATTTTCTCATTGTCTGGACATATACACCTGCATCATCATTTACAAAACAAATTTTCAGCTGTTGATACGAAGCAAGATAAAGCTGAACAAGTTCGTACGGATTCATGGTGCCAGGAACGCAAGCATAGAAAACATGGACACAAGAACAAAAAAAGGTGCTTCTGTCTTCCTTTTTGTTCTTTTTGTGTGTTTTATTTGCATACCTTTCCTCGCCACGGTCTGTCCGTTTTTAATTAGGAAAGTACGGGGCTCAATTTACAGAATTTCTGTTCTACGGAGCTCACCGTTTTGTATTTGGAAAATACAGACAATTCTGTGATCACAACTACGGAAATCACCATTTTCCATTCTACGGAAATCACCGTTTTCCATTCAACAGAACTCTCCGTTTTCCATTTGACGGAACTCTCCGTTTTCCATTTGACGGAACTCTCCGTTTTTCATTCGACGGAAAAAATTTTTACAGACTTGTCCGTTTTACGGAAACTCCGTTTTTCATTTACGGAAAGTGTCCGGCAACTTTTTACCTTCAACTTTCACCGTAAACTGAAGCAATTTTTTTTTACAGTGTAGTTGTTTGGCCGCACCTTTTCGGTCAACACGGACCACCATGGGCTGTGCTGGCTCTGGTCCCTCAAAAACCAGACTGAACGACTAGGTCGCTGGGCGCAAAAGCTTCAAGAATACAGCTTCGATGTCCTTTACAAGTCTGGCGCCATGCACCGGGACGCCGACTGCCTATCATGTCATCCCGTGGACCATCCCGACCCACCACCCACAATTCCGATGCCTGCGTCCTCGCCATCTCCGACTTGAGTGATATACGCAATCAAATGCTCAGCGATGCAAACTTACGGTCCATCATCGATCGTCTAGGCGCTACTCACTCCGACCCATCCGTCCACCTGTTGGTTCTCGGCGATAACATTCTCTACCGTCGCAATACCAACTCCGACGGTCACGAGCTTCTGCTCGTAGTACCTACGACCCTCCGTTCCAGTCTCCTCCACCAGCTCCATGATGCCCCAAATGCCTGGAACCTCGGAGTGTCCCGTACATACGACCACGTGTGGCGTCGGTTATTCTGAGCAGACCTTTACCCTTCCGTACGCCGGTATATTGCTGCTTGTGAGTCCTGCCAGCGCCACAAGCGCCCGTCCTGGTTGCCCGCGAGTCCACTTCAGCCTATAGACATTCCAACTGTCACGTTCTACTGTGTGGGTGCCGATCTTGTTGGACCATTCCAGACTTCTTTCATGGGAAAGGAGTGCATTGGCGTAGCTACTGTCTACACCACACAATATGTCATCACACGGCCACAGCCAACAAGCTGTGCCACTGACGTCGCGGACTTTCTGCTTCACGATGTCGTTCTCCACCACGGCGCGCCACGACAACTGCTAACCGATCGCTTCATTGGTTTCTTTCACAAGTCGTTGTCGACATCCTTCGTTCGTGTTCCACACGTCACAAGCTAACCACAGCCTGCCATCCTCAAACAAATGTACTTACAGAGCGTCTTAATCCCACGTTGACCACGATGCTCTCCATGTGCATTTCCGCAGGTCATTGTGAGTGGGACATCACTTTGCCTTATGTGACATTCGCTTACAACTCGTCCCACCACGACACCGCCGGCTTTTCTCCGCTCTACCTGTTGTTTGGCCGTCACCCAACGCTGCCCTTTGAAAGACTCCTGCCATCAGCTGCCGACGCTCCTACAGAATACGCCCGAGATGCTGCGGCCAGTGCCCAAACCGATCGCCAGATTGTACGCGATCGTCTCTCCGCCTCCCAGATCTCCCAAAAGGCCCGCTATGATAGCCACCACAGAACCGTTCACTTCTCTCCAGGCTCTTTGGTCCTTCTCTGGACGTCGTCCCGCCCCGTGGCCCTGTCTTCGAAATTTCTGTCTCGCTACTCTGGCCCCTACAAGGTTCTCCGCCAGCTCAGTGAAGTCACATACGAGATCGCTCCGGTGGACGCCAGGTCCTCGTCGTCGTCCGTACCACTTAGTGATATCGTTCACGTCACCCGTCTAAAGCCCTACTTCTCACCTACCACCCTTCCGTTCCCTAAGCGCCGAGACGGCGCCGCATGCAGCGGCGGTGGTGATATGTTACAAGCCATTCCGTACAGGGGAGAAAGGGCCAGCAAGTGGACACACTGTTTTAATGGGTTGCAAACATGGTTAGACTGTCAAACAAAGTTTTCCTTGTCTGAATCAAGTTAGCAGATTTACAGGCTGCCCCCAAACGAGGCGTTTAATACATTGAATGACAGCTAGGAACTTGTTAAGCAGGACTTATTAACACCCGTGCGTTAATTCTCTCAGGAAGTGCGCCTCTGCGCAACAGCCACGATTCTCCGGCAGCACAACCATTCGGAATAACTGTCCTCACTTGCATCGGTCAGTCACCTTTGAGATTTCAATAGTGGTGTTATGCGTTACACTCGAACGGAAGCGACTATTCGGCGTGGTACAGTATATCAATAATATTTCCCTATATATCTAGATAACTCTGTATACTATATATATATATATATATATATATATATAGGTTTTGCCCGCTATGCAAATTATTTCTGCGAATGAGAGTTTTCTGTGTAGTATTGTTTCTGTGCAGTATGTGTTACTGCAAACACGTGCGCTTGTTCCGGTCGGGAGTTCTCACTTTCTCAATTAGTGCATTTAGAATATTTGTTATTTCTTCCCTTACATATATGTCGTGAATATATATGTCTATGTACCCTTTGATTTAATTACCTAGAAATACATTGGTAATTCTTCACGCCACGCAGTTGATAAACCTGGTTTATTTCACTCTAATATTATTTTCTTCGATCATTGTCCCTGATAAATATCCGCCAAAATGACACGATATGAATAATAAATGTTTCTTATGTAGCTTCATGTTGTAGATATACCAGTTGCATTTACAAGACAGTGGTAAAAACAGCAGTTCACCTGGCTAAAACTGCATTTGGTACCGGCCGTCAAGAGTCATGGGCGCACCAAAGCCACTAAAACATAAAACAAAATGTACTGCACAGACGTTCTGCGAGAAAAACTGGGCGTCCGCCAGCGTCCGCGTAGCGAACGCGCGCTCACTAGCAGACGACGTGCTTGACAACAACAGCAAACTTGAAGACGTCGCGTTGTATAACCCAAGCCTCAAATATATATGTTTGGCACAATTGTGTAAACAAAAATTTTCCCTTGAAATAAAGCACTATTTCAAGAGCGTACTATGCGCAATCGGCCTCGGCGCCCGCAGCGTAAGTACGTTGAATATGCCGCGGAGCGCGTCTCATTTTCATTTTCATTCATATATTAGTAGTACCCTGAAGGCCTGGTGGCATTACAGAGGGGGCATTACATTACATTATGTATGTGTTACAGCTATATCTATGATATTTTTGTGTGGGACATGCACTGCGAATTTACTACAGCTCCATTTTCCCCGAGATTCAATAAGCTGTATGTGTATTTTACAAGCACACTTAGATCAAACAGTTTTCTACACAAGGGGATGCGGTGTGTAGGGAAAGCATGCATAGAACATGCGAGGTCTTTTGCATGACTCTGCAAAGATTGTGTAAATGCATTCTACAGCAAATGTAATTGTTGGACCTTAAAAATATCTGGTGGGTTATTCTTTAACTGCAGACGCTTGCACCCGCAGGGGCGTCTGCGCAAGCAGGCGTTTGGTGTGTTGCGACACCACGGACCCGAGCACATGAGGGTTCGACCCTCTCGCGTGTAGCCGTGTTTGGGGAAAGGGGGATCCTGGGGGCTGAGCCGATGCTGGGTGTTCGGACCTTTAGGGCCCCCCGGCGGAGGCAACACACCTCTTCGGCCTCTGCTTCACATAGACGGCACCCCCGGACCGACCCACCCGGGGGAAATCGGCAGTCGCCTTTTCCTGTCTTCCTCTCCAATCTTCGTCTTTTTCTCCCGCTTTTCATCTTTCTTGTCTTCTCATCTTTTCTATTCACTTCCACTTTTCCTGGCGGCAAGGGTTAACCTGGTGTGGCTGTCCTACCTTGGGTATACCATATTGGGTTATCGTAACGGCATACTGCTGGCGCTGTGCAGACTTGTTTATATGTTCTGCCACGTCCCCTTGTTGGGCTCCGTGGTGGGTGGCAGACGCCGTTGCCGAATAAATCACTTCTTTCCATGGGATCCTCAAACCACTTTTCTACCGATCGGGCCTCCAAAAGGGTACACACCGACGCAACCTCGCTATTCGGGCCCAAAAACAAAGAAACTTTCCCCAAATTCCACGTCCTTCACTGTGAGCAGTCATCTACGAAAGCTAGAGCAATTTCCCCATTTCTTGTGGCCAAGTGCCTAAAAGAGACAATTGGAGCTGGTTATAAGGTAACAAAGATGTCAAGTGGAGATTTGCTCCTCGAACTAAAAGACAAGGAACAACACAACAAACTCGCACACCTCGTAGCTTTTGGTAACATACCTGTTTCTGTGAGCGCACATCGAACTATGAACACAGTTAAAGGCGTGGTATCAGATGAAGACTTAATGACATTGAATGAAGAAGAACTCCTGGATGGATGGAAGGACCAAGGCGTAATCCACGTGCAGCGCATCAAAATCAGGCGGAATGACATCGAAATCCCAACAAAGCACTTAATACTCCCTTTCAACTCAACTACTTTACCTGAGACTTTCGAAACCGGCTATGTAAAACTTCATGTTCGAGCTTATATTCCAAACCCGCGACGTTGCTTCAAATGTCAGAGATTGGGTCACGCATCCCAGAGCTGCAGAGGGCAGCTTATTTGCGCAAAGTGCGACACAGCCGCTCACTCTGCTGACGACTGCAATAATGATGAGCTACATTGTGCGAACTGCGACGGCAGTCACCCTGCATACTCCAGAGCTTGTCCAGCCTGGAAGAAAAAAAAAGGAAATAATTACAGTAAAAATTAAGGAGAATATAACATTCTGTGAAGCTCGACAACGAATCTCATCATTATTCTCACTGAAAACATCCTTCGCCGAAGTGGTGCAATGGGGGGCGGCACCACAACGGCTTCTGGCGGCAGCCCGGACCACGCCTAGCGTGCCGAGGTCAACGCCATCCGCCCCTACGGTGGGAGCAGCCAACCCTGCCCTGCCATCACTCAAAGTCTCCACACCAGTGGCATCTACAAGCTCCGGCAGAGGCTAGGGCACCGCAGAGGCCACAGGGGTCCTTTCGACCTCCGGCCCGGTGGGGACAAAGACTTCGTCGCTTGAGATGAAGTCTACGCGACGCACACATCGCTCTCTGGAGCGGATGTCCAGTGCCTCGCAAGAGGCTATGGACACCAGTCCAAGCCAAACGGCGCAGGTAGCGTCGAAGGAGCGGCGAGGTTCTGTCGACCGCTCCAAAAAAACAAAAAAACACCAATTACAGGGCCTAACAAAGGCCCTGTAAAGTAAAGTCACTCTCCTCCCTTTTGAGACACACAGCACCTTTTATTTTTCTCCAACATGAACACAATAATGCAGTGGAATGTTAGGGGACTAATCCACAACCTAGACGACATCCAAGAACTTATCAATAAATTTAATCCAAAGGTGCTGTGTGTTCAAGAAACGCACCTAAACTCCAGAAACACCAACTTCCTACGCCAGAATATTGTTTTCCGAAGAGTTCGCGAGGATTCTGCCACATCATCTGGTGGTGTGTCCATCATACTCGACAGAAGTGTAGCCTGTCCGCAACTTCCACTCAATATGGCACTTGAGGCGGTAGCCGTTCGTGCTGTACTTCTGAGTAAGCTCATAACCATTTGCTCGCTCTACATACCCCCACATTATCCTTTACACAAGCATGAATTTCAGTCATTTATAGATGAATTACCAGAACCTTACCTCGTTCTTGGCGATTTCAATGCACACAGCAGCTTCTGGGGCGACACGCGTATCGATGCGCGAGGACGCCTAATTGAACAATTTCTTTTCTCCTCTGGTGCGTGTCTCCTGATTAAGAAGGAACCCACCTACTACAACCTCGCAAACAAAACGTTTTCTTCCATTGATCTCACTGTACCTTCCCCGTCTATATTTGCTGAACTTAAATGGGAAGTTATAAAAAATTCTTACGGGAGTGACCACCTCCCAATTCTGCTGAGATCACCACTACAAAACGAACCTCCACCACAGGCACCCAGCTGGAAGTTGGATACAGCAGATTGGGAGAAATTCCAAAGTCTTACAAGTAGTATCTCGTGGTCTCACATATCTTCGCTGGGAATTGATGCTGCTGTCGAGTATCTTACATCATTTATAATTAATGCCGCTTCTGGATGTATACCTGAAATAAGTGGTGCGACCTGCAAACGCCGTGTCCCATGGTGGAACGACGAATGTCGGAACGCTCGTAGGAAACAGAACAAAGCGTGGGGGTTGCTAGGGGACTCCCCAACTGCGGAGAATCTTGACAATTTTAAGAATATAAAATCGCAGGGCAGAAGAACGCGTCGACAGGCCAGGAGAGAGAGTTGGGAGAAGTTTTTGTCAGGCATCAACTCGTATACAGACGAGGGCAGAGTCTGGAAGAAAGTTAATAAGATAAAAGGGCTACAAACTTATTCACTCCCGTTGGTAAATACACAAGGCGACAGTATGGAAGACCAAGCTAACTGCCTGGGAGCACATTTTGAACATGTGGCCAGCTCATCCCATTATTCACAAACATTGAAAAGACACAAGGCTGCAATAGAAAAACAGAAACTATAAAGAAAATGTACCGGACACGAGGCATACAACCAGCCATTCTGCATTGCTGAGCTGTATGCATCGCTTAGTTGCTGCAACAAGTCTGCCCCAGGCTCTGACCGCATAGCTTATCAAATGCTGAAACACCTTCCCCATGAAACAAAGAAAACTATGCTCTCCCTATACAATGCTATATGGACCTGCAACGAGATTCCCTCTGCCTGGAAAGAGGCCATTGCCATTCCTATACTGAAGCCGGGCAAAGACCCATCGTCTGCTTGAAGTTACCGGCCTATAGCACTAACCAGCTGTCTGTGCAAACTGTTCGAAAAAATGATAAACCGACGACTAATACATTTCCTTGAATCACACAAACTGCTTGACCCGTACCAATGCGGGTTTGGAGAGGGTAGATCCACCGCCGACCATCTGATACGTATTGAGACGCAAATTCGTGAAGCTTTTGTCCATAAACAGTTCTTTCTGTCTGTATTCCTTGATATGGAAAAAGCCTACGATACCACGTGGCGGTTTGGAATACTTAGAGACCTCTCACACGTTGGTATACGTGGTAACATGCTAAATGTCATAGAAAGTTATTTATCTAATCGGACATTCCGTGATCGTGTGGGAAATGCTGTATCAAGACCATTTGTGCAGGAAACTGGAGTGCCACACGGCGGGGTGCCCAGTTGCACTCTCTTTATCGTAAAAATGAGTTCTTTGCGTCTGTATATCCCAAGAAACATGTTTTATTCTGCATACGTCGATGATGTACAGATAGGTTTCGCCTCGTGCAATCCCGTAGTCTGTCAGCGGCAGATTCAGCTTGGTCTGAACAAGGTGTCTAAGTGGGCAGACGAGAATGGATTTAGCCTTAACCCACAAAAGACCACCTGCGTCCGGTTCTCCAGAAAGAGGGGTCTGCACCCCGATCCTGACATTGAGTTGCAGGGACAACGTGTGGCCGTAAAAACCGACCATAAATGTTTAGGTGTGATTCTAGATACGAAGCTTACGTTTGTGGCACACATACGGTATCTACGAAACAAGTGCATGAAAACAATAAATATTCTAAAAGTGTTGTCACGCACCGCTTGGGGTAGTGACACACAGTGTCTTCTGAATTTGTACAAGAGCCTCATACTCACAAGATTAGATTACGGCGCTATAGTGTACCATTCCGCTACGCCAAGCTCCCTAAGGATGCTGGATCCTGTACACCTTCTAGGCATCCGCCTAGCCACTGGTGCCTTCAGGACAAGTCCTGTGGCAAGCCTGTATGTAGAGGCGGACATGTGGTCGCTTGATATACAACGTTTATCCTTAAGGCATTCTTTTTCGGATACGGAGTAGTTGGCCTCGGCATTAGTAAGCGTACGACTTGCATACGCCACAATATATTCAGGGAACGCTGGCTTGCGCTGCGCAAGGACAGCGCCAAGGCCAACACCGCTGGCGTCCGTGTGTAGCTCTGTAGGGGCCGTAGGGTCGTAGTGGCGTAGTATGGGCGGAGACATCAACAAACGACGGATCTTTGCGAACGCGTCCTCGGACACTGACGACCACGAGTCGAGGGGCCCCTTACTGCCAAGGAGCTTCATCAGTGGCGATATAATAGTGGCGAAGTTTCGAATGAAACGTCGAAAGTAAGAACACAGTCCTACGAAACTGCGCAGTTCTTTGACAGACGTAGGTCTGGGAAACTCGGCTACGGCCCGAAGCTTGGCTGGATCGGGGAGGATTCCATCCTTGGACACGACGTAGCCCAGTATTGTCAGATGCCGTGCGGCAAATCGGCACTTCTTTAGGTTCAAATGTAGGCCGGCGTTGCTCAAACGCGTCAAAACATGCAGGAGGCGTTGAAGATGCGTGGAGAAGTCCGGAGCGAAAACGACGACGTCGTCGAGGTAGCACAAGCACGTGTGCCATTTCAGGTTGCGCAAGACGGTATCCATCATGCGCTCGAAGGTCGCGGGCGCATTACACAGTCCGAACGGCATGACGTTGAATTCGTACAAGCCGTCGGGCGTGACGAAGGCTGTCTTCGGTCGAGCGTCCTCAGCGATAGGGACTTGCCAGTACCCTGAGCGCAAATCGAGCGATGAAAATAATTCAGCTCCCTGGAGGCTGTCAATCGCGTCGTCTATTCGTGGCAGCGGATAGACGTCCTTGCGGGTTATCTTGTTGAGCCGTCGGTAGTCCACACAGAACCGTACGGAACCGTCCTTCTTCGCAACAAGAACGACCGGAGACGCCCAGGGACTGTTTGATGGTCGAATAACATCGCGTCGAAGCAGGTCGTCCACTTGCTCGTTAATTACACGACGCTCGGCAGGAGATACGCGATATGGGCGTTGCCGCTGTGGCGGTTTTGGAGCCAGTGTCGATGCCATGCGTGACAGTGGACGTGCGGCCCAGGGAAAATTGCGCGACATCGAAAGATGGGCGAAATTCTTCCAACAGGCACAGAAGCTGTGAACGCTGGACCGGCGTAAGGTTTTCATCGATGGAGGAGCCAAATACATCTTAGGGCGACGAATCAGACTTCGAAAGAGCACTAAATGTAGAGGTGCTGGGCCAGCGTGTGTCATCGGGGGCGTCCACAACTTGTGCGTCTTCGAGGGGTTCCACTCTGCCGAGACATTCCCCTCGCAGCAATGTGACAGTGTATGGGGATGGATTGCTAACAAAAATAGCGCTGTCACCGTGAGTGATTTGCACTGTCACAAAGGGCACCAACAATCCTTTCTTAGTGCGAACGCGGTCAGATGGCGAAAGGAGTGCAATGGTGTCGCAGAGACCATTGCAGTACACTGATACAGCCGCTGACGCATTCGGAGGCACTTGGGTATCGTCAGTGACGAGTATCTTGTTCGAAAGTGATGGTCTGTCTGCCGGCGTCATCTCAGAGAACGGCGAAGGTTCTATTTCGGCGGGTGTGCAATGAATGACGGCGTTGTGGCGGGAGAGAAAATCCCAGCCCAGGATGAAGTCGCGCGAGCATGCAGGAATGATGATGAATTCGACGGCATACGTGACGTCCCGAATGACGACGCGAGCTGTGCATACTGCTGTTCGGTGAATAGTTTGGGCGCTAGCCGTACTAAGGGATAGCCCCGAAAGTTGCGTCGTCACTTTGCGTAGGACACGGCTAAGTTTGGCGTCGATAACGGATACGGCGGCTCCAGTGTCTATAAGGGCAGATGCGCGAACACCGTCTACCAACACGTCTATTATGTTCAATGGTCTCTGCTGAGGGCTTTCACAGTTCGATAGCGTCGCAGCCCTTGCCTCGTGTACTGCGACGACTAGTTTTCTCGATCTCGTGCGACCTGACGTGGCCGCATCGGCGACAATGAGCGACGTCGTGGAGACGGTGAACGGCGGGTAGATGGAGCTGGGCGTAACGTCGGTGACACAGGCGGCGGTGGTTCGTAATGAGGGCGGCTGGACTGGCTCATGACGGGTGATGCGACTCGAGGCCGCTGCACGCGATTGCAGTAAAGTGCAACGTGGCCGGCGTAACCGCGCGCAAAACATATGGGACGGTTGTCGGAAGTGTGCCAACGGTTTGCCGGAGAGGTTCCCACCCATGGCTCAGGACGCGATGGACGTAGCGGCTGCTGATATGCCTGCATGGGGGGCTGCAGACGGAGCCTAGTGACATCGGCGTACGTAGGGCGCTGGTGATATTCGGGCATGATTTCGGCGATTTCCTGTTCAATCACTCGGCGGAGGGGAGGCGGGAGTGTGATTGATGGCTGTTCCACAGGCTACGGGTGAGCAAAGGGCAGCAGAGAGAGCTGGCGTGCTATTTCTTCGCGCTCAAAGGTCTTCATTTCTGCCAGCAAGGTGGTGTGGTCAGAAACGGTTGACAAGCCAGCGAGATCTGCGTCCCATGCTGGCGGCCGACGGGTCAACGACCGCTGCCGGCGTAGCTCCTCCTAACTCTGGCACAGAGATATTATCTGTGCCACCGTGCGAGGATTTTTTGCGAGGAGCATGGTGAAGGCGTCGTCGTCGATGCCCTTCATGACATGTTTGATCTTATCACACTCGGACATGGTCGCGTTGGTTTTTTTGCACAAGTCCAGAATGTCCTCTATGTAACTTGTGAAAGATTCCCCGGCCTCCTGAGCTCGTTCGCGCAAACGCTGTTTTGCTTGCAGCTTACGAACAGCAGGGCGGCCAAACACGTCGATAATGGCAGTCTTGAAAGCGGACCAGGTCGGGAAATCGGATTCGTGGTTGTTGTACCACAGACTTGCTATTCCCGCCAGGTAAAAGACCAAGTTGCTCAATTTTCCTACCTCGTCACATTTGTTGGGTACACTCACGCGCTCGTAGATAGCGAGCCAGTCCCCCACGTCGGTGCCATCCGCGCCAGTGAAGATAGGTGGGTCGCGTTGACGAGTGACACCGGGACATGAGGGTGGTGCGGGAGGAGGCGTTTGCTGGGAGGCGTCTTGCGGCATGGTAGATGGTAGTGCACGGGATTGAAGCTCCAGGGGCATCGAAGGGGTTTCGGAGCGGTTGTGAGGGTACAGCACCTTCCACCAATTTATAAGGACGTTTATTGGACGGCACTTGAAGTAGCGCAAGGGCGACTGTCCAAAAAGCGCACTACGGACTCTCCGCACGAGCGGCGCTCGAGAGCCGAAGAAAGCGACCCACTAGAAGGTACTGGAGAAGGAGACCCACTTCAAGGCGCTGGAGCGGACGACGCACTTCAGGGTTCCAACGCTTCGCTACACTTACTTTTCTGACAAGCACAATCACTGAAGCCTTTCGATATTTGTGAGGACAGCGCAGATATAAATATTATACAATTATAGCCCTGTATTGAAGGCGTTGCATACAAGGCATTGTAAGCAAAACTGGAGCTACATTCAAGGACAGCTGATCCCACTGACCAGTTTTATTAAAGGTATCAATACTATGTGTGATATAGTTTACTTTGTATAACATTATTATACAAATGCCCTGTGGCATACAAGTATGCTAATACTGATACCGAAGAGCGGTGGCACAATAAGTTTTCCTGCTTGCTGTTTATAATTTTCTTTTGTGTATTATCTTTGCAATGTAGTTCATTTAAATTATAAATGTGGCTTCCTTCTGTATTTGTGTGAAATCTTCTGCTTCTATAGGTGCAATAAACATTGAATAAAGAATGAAACAATTACTGTTGTCATAAAAATGTGCTTTCCATAGTACAAGTACACCAGCAACACAATGAATCCACAAGTGCAAATGAATGCTGCCATTTTTCCCTTGCCGCTATGTATTCAGTTTTCATGCCGTTTCACACTAGCAGAGGCACACACTACTACCCTGGCAGTGTTTGATTCTAGGACATAATTAAGCTGTGGAGCTATACTCGTATCCGAAAAGAGCTGAATAAACTCTAGATAATGCACAAATTCTGTCCATTTGCTTTATTATATAACGAAAATGGATCCCCGAGGCGCGTCTCAACTGCGTCGTCGCACCACACAATCTTGCAAAATACTGCACGTAAATATGAATAAACGGCGACCACTTCCGCGTTTAGAATGCAGGCTATATGCTATTTATTTCTCTCACAATAAAACACGCACACCAGAGCCTTTTATTAAGCGAAAATGCGACAAAAAAGTGTCCCTCTCAACATCTCGTTTCTTCCTAGGTGCAAGACAGCGTGACAAAAATTATTTCTTTCAAAATAAAACACGCACACCAGCCTTTTATTAAGCGAAAATGCGACAATAAAGTGTCGCTCAAAACATGTCGTTTCTTTCTAGGTGCAAGACAGTGGGACGAAAAATTAGCAAGGTAATACGCACTACAGCTTAAGGTGCACAAGGGCTGATATGACGAAACTTGAGTACGTGGGAAAAATAGACCACACTCGGGCGTCTGGACGGGTTTCGAGCCGCGAGTGCTGGCAACTCCACTAACCGCGGTGGTAAGCGCAAGTGACGCCTTGAAACTTTTCTGTCTTCATGAGACAGGCGCCCCAGTCTTGCTCCACATTTCAAGGCATCGCATTTGAAGCGAAGAACGACGCGCGCAGTAGCAGAAAACCATAACCCGCATACGAGTCTCCAAGCCTGTGACGGCAGGCGCCACTAAAAGTTACCGCGTACCAAACAATCACGCATGCTCCGGCAAACTTGTGGGGGCCTATTCCTATCCACGGCGGCTCTGAGAGAGGGAGGGGCGGCTTCAGAGGAGGTTGGCTTGCCGAGGCTAGCGGAATCACGTGACGCTCCCTCCTAGTATTTTTTTACCTCCATGCTTGCAGGTCCGCTGGCCGTGCGGCGACATTGGCCAAATCGCGAAGCAGAACCCGTTGAAGTGTGTCGTGTATTAGGAAGCGCTTCCTTCCTACCAAGTTTACCTTGCAAGTTGCTATTCATTTTCTAAACCACTGGGACATTGCTCGTATATATACGCACCAGTGCCAAGCAATTATAATGAAGAATATTTATATAGCGAACCGTTGTTAATTACCAATATTCGCGTAATATATTACATTTCGTCATTTGGTGAAAGTACTCACTTTGAAAGTCCTAACTAGCGGTTACGCTTAGCGCTACACTTGAACGTTCAAGTCCACAGATATAGCGGGGGGGTAGCATAAAGAAAATAACTTCCTGGCTCCATCAATTGTTAATTTTGTTCGTGTGTTGTGAAGTAGATCAACTAAAGCTAGGCGATTTCTCGGCCAGCCAAAGATTTCTCGGCCAGCCTTGTGCTATCTAGGAGGCGCTGGCCAAGCGTCTCAACCACGGTGTAAGAAGTTAGGTGATCCGACGGCGGCGCGAGGCGCGGCCACTTAGTGTGACTCTACGCACGCTGCTGCCGCAAGGGGCAGCACCTGTTCTGGGGGCCACTTTTTCGCTCGCTTTGCTGGCGCTTCTATGGGCACGCGCGGCAGAGGTGCTTTATTTCGATAGATATATGTCGTTCGTCTGCTTCAAACGACTCTATTTGGTTGGAGGAAGATCCCTTTATATTTCTGCCGACATTCCGATTGACTCGGATGCGGCGAGCAGCGGCTACCTAGCAGCGGCAAGCGCAGCGATCCGTCTGCTCGAGCAGACGACGCGTCTCTCTCGTGTTGGAAATTACAGTATTTTGACAGTAAGTGGCATGAAACCTTCTACCTGCTCAGGATTTGGCATCTGAATAACGAAAAATTGCATATCTTTAGGTATGGCTGTTTAAATGCTGACGGATGTCCAAAATTATCCACTCTTGTGTCGCTGCTCCAAGGCCTCCTGAACACGTTCTGCCCATAGCGGCGGCACTCACTTACGGTCATGCGAAGTGGCCTCTCTCTATCCCCAGCGTGGGCGCGCCGTCGGAGCACCTATCTTCTTCCAACGTGGTCTCAACGCGCTGGCTTGCCCGCGAGGAGTTCATAACTCGACGGGCCGCTGAGCGGTGTTCAATTGGACATAAATGCTTTCGCAAACACAACTGATAGGAAATGCTTAGGTGCCCTCGGATTTTTTTTCACCATCAAGTCAAGATGTCATACTTCTTCGTTCATGATAAATCTGAGCGAACCCACGTAGTGCCATAAACAACAAATACGTTTCAGTGAACACGAGTCATTTAACATGCAAAAACTTTGTTGAAAAGGAATGTGCACTGATATATTCCTTTTTTTTCAGCGTCACGTTTCATTTGCTAGATCCCCTTCACCAACGTTGCGTGGTTTTCCAGCGGCCGCGTTGGTTTGTATTATTTATCCTAAGAAAAGCTGATAGTCTGAATTTAAATACGTTGGGCTAATTGTGATAGAAACTGTGGCACAGTATTCAACGCACTTCAAGAAGCGAAGCAATTAAATAGAAATTAGTAACGACGTACTCTATGCCTTAGCATGCAAAGAAATTTTTAACAAACTCCAGAGCCCATTTCCAGTGCTGTTAATAATTTATCTCATCGCTCAAAGAAGGCGTTTAAAATGTTTCATATTTGTCCTCGCTATAAAACCTCGACAGTTGAGACAGTGCAAGGGGGCACATTATTCAGGGCTGCCAAAAGTGTAAATATTGCTTTCCGGAAGCAAAAAATTATCAAACTGCTCTGCTTTAGGCATATCTGCGGCTTTTAAATAAAACCAGGCCCTACTGAAATTTGTACTACTTCCGTTTGTGGCTGAAATTACGAAGAATACTTTTAGAAACTGAAGACAGACTAGGGAATTTCTTTCGTGAGCTTTCTGCTATTCAATCAGCTGCCCTCTGTCTCTCAATGCCATCGCACATAAATATCAAACTCCAGTGCTCAGCGAAATTCCCTAAAACGCTGTTGTACGTCCACTTATGTTGTGTATTCTGTTTGCCCATGACACTATATCAAATCCGCCTAATTCGTCGTCAGCATTTAGATGGTAGCTAAATGCAAAAATAAACGAAAACAAGAACGCATGAGTAGATATAATATGTTTACGTTAAGAACTGATGTCGTAAATATCAATCCAGAATCCCTCACTACCTCACTAGCGCGTGCCTCATAATCACATCGTGGTTTTGGTGCATAAAACCCGAGAATTTAATTTACTTTTCAATTCGTCATCATTTTGCTACAACTCTGACGCCTCGCCCGCCTGATATTTGTCCTTCGCCTGCCCTCCATACCCCACTGATGCGCTTCCCCTTGTCCGGCAGGGCCCTGTGACTAAGCTTTCCCCCTGCATTCGAACGTCGGGTCGTCCGCTTCTCAGCGGTACGTGAAGCTCACATCAAGCTTTCAGAAGTCTTGATTAACTCGGAAGTACGTGGACCAGAGTGGGCCGGTGTCGCGGAGGCGGAAAAAGTTGGGCGTAGGTGGGCGCGGGCGGCGCCACCGGTGCCATTTTCCCAGAGACCGAGGGGGGCCGCTAACGTACACTATTTCGCGGAGTGTATAACTACCGTGCCGTGGCCGGGGTGCTCCATATTTTGCCGTAGGCTGACAGATTCCACTGACCCGAAATTATGCAAAGGCTGTAATTTTTACAGTATACAGTGTTGCTAAGTTGGGAATGCCATAACTGGGCCTTTTACAGGCCCAACTGAAGTGCCACCCGAGCCCGAAGCTTCAAGACCCGAGCCGGCTTCTAGCCCAAGCCGAAACTTGTCTACTTGCCCGAGTTCGGCCTACAGACCGGGTGGGTCCCGTGCTTTCGGGTAAGCCTGAGTTTGTGCAGAGCTGCAATTGGAACTACTGACGCTGGTGGCGGACCTGTTTGGAGGCCTTCGCTGGTCGTGGTTTAAGGATCCCTGGTCTAACGCATGCAGTTTACAGAAAGGCCGTACCAGCTTGTGATACAAAGGTACCAATTTGTGCAACTTCGTGCTTCTATTTTTTAAAGTTTTCCAGTTTTGGGCAAATAAAAAAATTCCAGGCAATAAATCAAAATTCTGCTTCGTGCAGTCACTAAAATTTATTTTTTTGTCTCAAATGCAACAAATTCCATTCAAGTTCGTCAAGCGGTTCTTCTCATAAAAGTGTTTCTGCGTTTTACCTGTATATAAAAAGGCGACAAATGCTGCCTTTTAAAACCATGCGTTTTTTGTTTTATTGCAATAGCACTTATATGGATAATCCTCTGTACAGTGAAATCAACGTGACTACGCCACAAAGGACCACGCAATTCAGCTTGTACCTAGACTCAGAAAGTCGCAACAGAAGCGGCATCCTATCGCCGGCTTCTGTGACGACCTCAGTCTGCGTCTTTCCAGCCGATGCTCGAACTTTAAGTCTAGCCTGTCCATCTACTACGACGACACGCGACATCTGAACGAACCGCCAACGCGGTACAGGAAGGTGGACTATTCGTTCAGAGTTCTAGAGACAACTACAGGCCCACGATAAAATCGATCGTCATTTGAAACAGCGTTTTCGCTAAGCAAGAGAGCAGGCTCAACAAAAACCGGCGAGGGACGAGTGACTGTGACAGAGAAATCAAGAAACGCCCTTGGAAAAGGGTGAGGTCACCTGAGTCACGTCAGATACAGAGGTCACAGTCGGCGACGATGCCCAAGAGACCAGTTGCTGAATAACTCTTCTACCACTGCACTTTTACGCGAGGCCAAAGCAGTCAACACGCAATTCGCGCAGATCTCACGTCAAAGGCCAGTCGCCGGATGCAAGCCAACATCTATGATGAGAAGCACATTCTTCCCATCGGCATGGTGAACACAGTGTGGCAGACACGGAAGTCATAACCACTCCTCCTATCGCCTCCGCAGTGTGGAGACCGAACATTACCAGAGACGCACTGCTCGAAACAGCTCTCTTGAGTTCACCACCTCCACGGTTTCGAATAAGGACGGCAATTATATCCCTGAGAAGGACCGCTATGTGCAGCTGCCCCGGCTAGCGCAGCCGCCCCGACGACCATGCAGTATCCGTAAAAGCTTCTTCGACGGCTTTGGAAACGGAAGATGACTGGATATTCCCAGTTTCTACGCTCTGATCAACAAAGCAAGCCGATGCTGTCTTCAAAGTAACCGCCCGACAATCTTGTCGTCGAGTACATAAACGCGCCACCTCGAACTTGGAAGATCAGCCGTGATGTCAAAACGTTTAGATGAGTGGACGCTATGGTGCGGTCATTACCGACACTACTGTCGAACAGCCAGCAGGTCGACGTCCTGTACAGCGGCTCTACCGCCTGGTGGCACACACGTGCAACGCGACCGCGGGAGTGCAATGAATACTGAAGAAGACGAAGTGGTCCTGAACGCGGAAGGTTAGGGCTCGTGCCAGCGCCATCCTTGCAGTTCGATATATAAACCGCATCCGACGGACGTCAGTCTCTGTCTTCAATAATATTTAGCCTCATGGGTATAGGAATGATGGCTCAGAGAAACCTCTCCCAGCTTGCTCTCCTAGCCTTCCGTCTCGTGCGCCGTCCTTGTGACCTCGTATGTTTAAATGCAATGATATTTTACGCCCTTCGACATCAAGCCAATAAGCTCCAAGCATTATTTTGTTTCTTTCGTGCATCTCTGCAGTCTTCACTATACCAGGGAACACGTTTCTTACATGGCTGCCAATTTGTTTTCGGCTTGAACTTTTCTGCAGATTCAATAATAAAAGCGGTAAAATATCCTACGACGTGATCTGTGCTAAAATCACGTAGAAAATCTGGTAATAATTAGGCAGATTCTTTTAAACGTTTTCAACCACCTTCTGGCTGCAACAATACCGCCGCCCATATTGTACTTCCTGTTCATTATCCGACACGAGTATTGAAATCGTGAAAGTAATGCACCTGCTAGGGAATGGTCCAGGCTTTCATCAGGCCCGTCTATTTACCTCCGCCCTGGATGGCCTTTATATATATAATGCTGGATACATGCTCTTACTACCGTTCCCCATTAGACTAGTTGTTCGAAAGAAACATGTTTATCTGCGACCCCATATGCGTTATGCCTAAGTGTAGAATGCCAAAGTAAAACAAGAAAACGTTTCGACCGCTGACTCCTTCCGTGTAATTATGCGGTGGTATTTTGCGAGACAGTGTAATTAAAATGGTTGTTTCCTCCAAATCACGTGATGCACACCTATGTCTTTCTTTTATAAATCATGCACATATTTTTGTTCGCGAACGCGTGAAGTAGCCTCCGTAGTAGTTCCGGAAAGAGTAGTTCCGGAACTTGCCTTCAACGTACCTCCCCTTGCCAAACGCCGAAAATTCGCTCTCCTTGGTTTGTTCCAGAAAATAAACCTTTTAATTCGCGCCCACGCGACACGCTATATCGAACCAGCCTCTTTTACATCTGCACGCTTGGATCATCGTCTTTAGGTGAACATCCCATTCCACAAAACTTAGTAACTCGTTTATTCCAAAAAACATGCCCGGAATGGAATCACCAACGGGATCCACTAGTATGTATCACTAACACTGATGAATACCGTAAGGCACTTACTAAAGTTATCTAGTGTACTTTGATGTGAAGGTATAGCGAAGCAGTTTGGAGTTCCGCGGACCAGTACTGTTTACAAGTCATTTCCGTTGTATTATCTACATAATCTACAAATTGTATGCTTTGTAATGGGCTTTAATTTCTGTCATTAGGTGCTTGTCGTCTCACTCGAATTTGCGCTATATGCCACGCATTGAAATTTCATTTTCATTACCCGTGTTTTCTCTTTTTTGTCATTTGTTGTGTAATTATCTTAGGAACCATGATATGCTCGATGTGTTGCTCTAACTTTTACACTGTACCATGCATTATTATCTGACTATTATTCATGTTTTCTTTTTCGTAAACTTATCTGCACCTACAAGCCCCTTCTCTGTAAGGCTTTATTGCAAGCCATAAGGGTATTATGAATAAATAAATGAATAAATAAATAAACAATAAAAAACTCGATCGATTGTTTCAAGCTAAGGGCCGCAGGCAGCAATTTGTCGACCACGGAACAAAACAGTTGTTTGCTGGAAACCGCACTATGACTGGAAGTGTTGCTGTAATGTGAAGTAAAAAACGTTTTTTTCTTTAAACTACTCTACACTACGGCCGATGCACTTTAGCTGAGGATGACCTGAAAAGTTACTGGGGGCGTTCATCGCCAAAAAACGACACATTGCGTCTCTCATCCCACTGTGTCGCTCTGGCGCGTTGTTCCGATACTACACGTTTTAATGATGAGTCAAAGTACCGCATCCTCTGCAATGTCAGTCCGCATTGGTGGCTGAGGAACGTGTTCGCCACTGAAATCTGCAGCACGTCTTCTCTTGCCGTAATGTGCAAGCTATCGCTTAGAAAGATATCAATCCAAGGTTGTTTCTGCCAGTTTTTTTTTAAATTTTACTTTTCAGTGCACCGTTGATACAACCAAGGTGAAGGACTTGCAGTGGCTGCTCCCGCCACCTCCAAATATCAGATCTTGACAGTTCTAGAATTTCTAGGAAATGCAACAAAAAGTTTCCCTAAGTCGTCTTTCTTACTAAAACAAACTTTCCGAGGACTTGTAATGTCTTCTTCTTCTTTCTGGAGTTTTACGTGCCAAAACCAGTTCTGATTATGAGGCACGCCGTAGTGGAGGGCTCCGGATTAATTTTGACCACTTGGGGTTCTTTAACGTGCACTACAACGCAAGCACACGGGCATTTCGCATTTCGCCTCGATCGAAGTGCGGCGGCCGCGGCCGGGATTCGATCCCGCGACCTCGTGCTCAGCAGTGCAACGCTTAGCTGATTGTGCCACCATGGCGGGTGGACTTGCAGTGAAGAGAGCGGGATCGGTAACTGACAGCTCATTGTTTTACCATGATAGGGAGGACTACTTAGTTTCCAATGTCGCATCGCCATCTTAGATTCGGTCCTACACGCCGAGGTTGTACTTGTATTTTCCCGTACGTACCCGGAAGCGGAAATCATTAATTATTTGGCCGTATAGTCGCGCTCTACAGTTGTGTGGCTCAGATGTAGCGCATTATTATGACACTGCAGGGCAAAGCCACTGAAAGGGCAAATAAATGCACAAACACAAATGCTCGTAGTATACTAGGAAAGTGATTGATTATTGCAATCAAAAGCTTTGCGTATATGGATTCGAAGTGCACGCGGCTGCGGTGATGCCCCGTAGGAAAACAACAATATTCGCTTCGATTTGGCGTGCAAGCCGACTCACATGCCGCCGCCGGCAAGTGGGTCGGCCCCGACACAGAGCGGCGTCGACACAGAGCCAGGAGCTGAGCCGATATTCTGAAGGCTGGACATGCCAGGTCTTGGCACCGGCGTCACTCAGCGACGATGAGTGACGCCACGCCAGCCGACGGTGGCATATAGATCGGCCTTTAGGGCGTCCATGCAACGCTTGGTTGTTGATAATATATTAACCTTAGTATCTGAGGCGGTGTCAAAATCCTAGCCACCACGAGAAGCTAGAAGGGGAAATTCTATAGGTGGCGATGCCACTCGCCGTTCGCATTCGCGTCTTTTCTAGCTTCACCGAGACTCCGCTCACAGTAAGACTAATGTTGCTGGTATTCCGGAACTGTAACTTACCAATACACCAAAAGTTATTAGGTTTACTGGGTTAGCAATTATAAGGACATTCCAGGCGCATTTCTGCCGTCTCCGACGCCGTACGGTTCCGTGTAAAGTCCGGCGACTATAAAATCGTCGCCGTGTGCTGTGTGCTGTAGGTGCGAGTGAAAGCTTGCGAGGGTGAGCCGGCGATCGCGGTTCAGTGCATTGCAGGAAGGCAAGCGGGAAGGGAGCGTGCCGTCTTCCGTCGCGCGACTTGCTCCGGCGTGAAGGGTAACGGAGATGGATGGGGAGGGGGACGGTAACGACTCAGTGACGATGCTTTAGCTCCTCCTGAGAAGGGACATAAGGGGGTGGAGTCTGGTGCTTGGCTTTCGCCAATGGCCGTCGTGAACGAGGCAGAGGCCGGAACAAACAAGCCAAGAGCAGTAATTTAATATGATGGCGCAACAACAATACCAACTGGCGTAATTAAGTAGTAGCTGCGAAAATGTTACAGATAACAGTAGGAAAGGGGCAATGGTAAAGAACAGCTGTAACAATACAGGACATTTACGATGTACAATCGTAACATGAACAAATGAATTATATGTGTATCTTGGTACAAGCTAAACTTCAAACAATAATCGGGAAGTAAAAGATTTAGAGTTCACAGTCCACAGAATCAAAAGCGACATACAGTAAGCCGGGCGTGTCGACAGTCCGTCCACACCGATGCGGCACGTAAGGGCCCCTCGAAGTCGGCGCGTCGGCGGCTGGCTTCCACGGCTGCCGGCGGTGTTCGGTGTCGGGACGCGATGTCGACGGCTTGTTTTCCCGGGAGTTGCTCGGCGCTCCTTTGCGGTCCCCGGAGCAGACTGCCAAAGTCTCGGATCGGCTCGTTTTTATAAACATTTCGAGGCGCCGGCATCAACCTCTATCAGACGCACACGTGAAGCACACACGTGAAGCACAGGTTCTCGCCGTGGTTCAGGCTTCACGAGGGGTCACCTTCGCCGGCAGGCAATTTAATCATACACAAAACAAATGGATGTGGACGAAGTCGGCGTCACGTAGGCACGGCGTGCTTCCACCGTAGTTCAGACCCGGCTAGCAGGCATCTTCACCGGCCGCAGTTTAGTCACACACAAAACAACAGGCACAGACGCACTCAGCTTCAAGTAGGCCGGGTGTGTACAACTGTGGTTCAAATTCTACCAGCGATCACCTTCTCCGGCGAACAATTCAATCATACACAAAACAACAGTCACGTACGCACGTAGCTCACGTGCTCTACATGCACCACAGCTCACCTTCGCCATCGTTTATGCGTAAAGGAGCTGCACGTAGACTCGCGGTTTATTCTTAGAGGAGCGAAGCTCAAATAGGCGTGTATACTTAGGAGGCGGGTAGGTGAGGAATAAAAGGAATAATGCGACTTTTGTGACAGGGGCGTTCTACTCAGGGCAGTCCCGACGGCTGTGCGTTGTGTGTCCGCCGTGCGCGTTGTTTTTGCAATCCGCCTTTTTCATTTTCCTGTGCTGCCCTCTTCCGCACGCCACCGGAAACGTTTTGGTAGGGTGCCGGGGAGCAACACTCCAATTGCTAGTAGATACAGCGCTCGACCGCTGGCGCCACGCTGCGCCGCTCGCACGTACCGCGTTTCTAGGTGGTTTCTTTCGCTGAGGGCGCTCGAACGCAATCATATGGTTCGCATGAATGCAAGTCTTGCAAGCGTGGCTGTATGGTGGAAGAAGAAGAAGCTGTGTGGAACGGCTGTGCTCGGAATGGTCTCTGCTGGAAACAGCGTACCGGCCTCAGGCCGAGGATCGTAGACTCCGTTCCTGAATGAAGATGCAAGCTACAAAGTTGTCCTCCCGCGTCTACCAACCGGTAACGATGTGCTGAATTCCATTTTTCTTCATGCGGACTTGAGTGGCAGACCATACCGTGCTCCGGACTTCCGAGACGCTCTGCTTGAAGTTGTGGATACTGCAGATATTATAGATGTAGGACAGTATCAGATGAGCCATGTATGGATGGTTACCTGCGCTAGTAGTGCGGCGAAACATAAACTCGTCGCCTGTGGTGAGCTCCGTGTCAAAGGACTGAAGTGCATGATGATAGATCCGGAGACTAAAAATATCAAGCTCAAGTTACTCTGGCTTCCGCCTCACCTTGAAGCTCGACGTGTTGAAGAGGCGTTCCAGGCGTACGGTCAGGTGAAGTCTGTCGAGAGAGAGGTGTGGAGATGCACTAGTATGGAACAGTGGGTGACGACAAACCTGGGGGTTGCCTTGGTGCTCAAGGATACTGTCACCGTAAGCTCGATACCACACATTATGTCCATTTATGGACACCACTGCCTGGCACTTATCCCCGGCAGGCCTCCGCTGTGCCTTCGTTGCAAGCGTGTGGGACATGTCCGTCGACAGTGCAGAACGCCGAGATGCTTGCAGTGCCACCGATTTGGTCACTCGGTGGACGCCTGTGTATCAACCTATGCCAATAAGCTTCGTTCTGGGCAACACAGCGCAGAAGAGCCACAACTGA